>NC_039368.1:40192137-40442884 GCF_003573695.1 Papaver somniferum
CCCCCCCCCCCCCCCCCCCATTCCCTTGAAAACATTTACTGAAAGCACCCACCAAATAACAAAAATCCTTATCTCAAGAACGCAAGCGTCGAAAAAATAGATCAAGCCAGCATGGACCAAGCTTCACAAGCGATGGGAGATTCATCAACAAGCTCTACTTGCAAACAACTGAATTGTTCTTAAATATTCTTAATCCATCTATCATAAACCTAAAGTAAACCAAACAAATAAAGAGTTCATCATGAGTTACAAACAAAAACAAGTTCCAAATTGTTCAAAACGTAACAACCACCACACAAATGATGAAACACAAACACAAATATAAACACAAACACAAATATTATATCACTTGGTCTTTTGCTTCTTGGAGACGACCTTCCTCGTTTCCTCGAACAAAGCTTTTGCATTAGGGTCTTTCATTTTATCGAGATTTTCCTCAACTTCCTTCATTTCTTCAGGGGATAGCACCTCTCCTTTCCCGTTCTTGCAACCAAACATCTTCTTCAACTTTCCAAGACGACGTCACTAGTTTCATACATCCAACACATAATTATTATATATATATATATAAATATGATAATATAAGATTATGTATACATTAAACGACTAAGCAATTAATAATATTTACTAGAAATACAATGATCTTCTAAAGTCCGGCATTGTAGATGGTGTCTCTATAGGAGTTGGAACGAGAGGGTTTTTATGGGGTGGAACTTCGACGTTATCCGGGCGCACGGCAAAAGGATGTGACCATTCGAGGTAATCCCGCATGTAGTTGGGATGGGCTTCATCAACGTTTACCGCAATCTCCCAATTACTGTTATCTACCAAACGACGTGGTTCCCTATCCTTCCAATGTGTAAGTTCTGGATTTGGCGTATACTCTACCATCAACCTTAAGGAAGTTGAAATGCAACGTTCATGGTCAATAACATACCTATCAAAAGAGACTGTCTCCAAATTAGGTAATTGCTTATATCCAAGTTGTCGCATCACACGTCGAAGGTCATCCATAACTTATCCCTTTGGGTGGAACAACGGTCCATTGTAAAATGCGACGTTATTAAACCTCAAAATTTGGCGGTTTTCTCTAGCGTCCTTGTAAGGGTCGAACACAACCTCTTTGGTAGTCATCGCGTCCAGAGATAATCTCATATTTGTCAGTTGATGATTGTTACCGGGAATATTGTTGAACTCGTATCTCTTAGCTCTAGGATCCTTGGGATCGGAAAAGTTTTTTATCTTCAAGAATTTGTAGTTCGTGAAAAATGTTGGGAAGTGTTCATAATCCCACACCTATGCCAATGTGGAATGATACATATAAGAAGCAAAAAAAAATTTTCTAATAATAAGGGTACATGTGAACAATATATATAAGAACATAAGTTTTAAAAAAAAATTATCTGGAGTAGAGTGAAATTCCCGACAAATTGGTTGGTAACACCCTTAGAGGCCCTTCTCATCTCTGCCATCAAATGTGTCATTACCACGGTGCCCCAAGCATAGTTACACACCTCTTCCAACGGATCCAAGTATTGTAGGTGTTTTGGACTCACCCTGTTCCCACTAGCGTCAGCGAATACCTTAGTTCCCAAGATGAATAACAGTTACGCAGCAGCTGTATAATGAATTTCTGCGGGGTCCCATCCTTATTCCTTTCTTATCTTCTCGGTCCCTTGAAAGGTATCCTTAAGCAACTTCAGATTGATTGTTTTTGTCCTACTTTTATTAGATACATAGAAGCTTTCGAAAGAAGTTTTGTAGTCCCAGCCAAATAGCTCGTTAGTCAGAGTGAGTAACTTCGACCATTCTAAGTCCTGACACTTATCTCCTTCTGCAACTGATTTTCCGGCTACCCATAAGCCTAGAATGTTCTAAGCATTATCAGGAATCAAGGTCATCTCACCGAATGGGAAGTGCATGGTATAAGTTTCACCATGATACCTCTGGACGAAGCAATTGACTATCACAGAATAATATTTCACATAATTTTCAACAAAAGCATATAGCCCAGAGTCCTTTACTAATTTCTGGACCTCTTCACATTCGTTACACAAAGGCCAATCACTCGCGGCTTGGTGTCGGCAAACACGCACAGATTTTTTATGATCTTGCAATTAGGAGATTTTACATAAATACAAAAAAATACATATGCACGAGATAAAAATTCTTACATAGGTTTGATAGATAGTACGAGCCCACGTGTGCTTGTAGCCAAATAGTACTCCCGGTTCGTCAGCTTCACCCCAAATTTTACCACGATCAAGGTCAGGTATCATGTCATCGGTATGAGGAAGGTGCGAACCTTTTAATTTTATTTTGACTACCTTATTCTTCTCTTGTTCCCCTTTACCTTCACCTTTTGTCAGTTGTTGACTTGGCCCACCATCTTCCTCTAAAACTTCACTTTCGGTTGCTAATTGACTTGGATCAACCTCATGATGTTCTTCCTCGGATTCCTTTTCATCATACTCAAACGTTCTAGTGCGTTTACGTATTACGATTTTTCGTCGGTCACCACCACTCTCCCAAATTTCCCCCTCTTGTAGAGCCTTCCCCCCAAAAGCTTTTTGCGACCTTGTTGTTTCCCTCGAGGAGGCAGAGACTCAATAGTACCAAGAACGTTCTTCTTTCTTTTCTTAATGCCAGCATCTTTAGATTTTCTTTTCTTAGCTTCCTTGGCTTTATCCCTATATCAAAAGAAACACGAAACAAATAAAAGACAACTCACAATCATATTTGATGCCGGCATAGATATACTGAATAACGACATAGAATCATCAGTAACGGCATTGGTTCACGAAATAACGTCCATGCCGAGACTAAAAATGACATAGTAATTTATCAAAATATATATGCCGGGACATGAAGCCGACATTGTCGAATAAATGTCGACAATGCCGGTAGGCTT
Source organism: Papaver somniferum (assembly GCF_003573695.1). NCBI lineage: Eukaryota > Viridiplantae > Streptophyta > Magnoliopsida > Ranunculales > Papaveraceae > Papaver > Papaver somniferum. The sequence goes on from NC_039368.1 coordinate 40,195,049, forward strand.
AGGTAATTCTTAGGTTATTCATGTATACCAAAAAAGCACTGCCGATATAATCGAAAAAATTTAACACAATGCCGTAACAAATTACCGGCATGGTATTCATCCTAATTTCAATGCCGGCACTCAACATTCAGTTTCAGGTGATTTTAGTTTTGTAACCGGCATATTATTCATCTAATTCAATGCCGAAACTTGATATCGGCATGGTCTTCATCTCAATTCAACGTCGTAAACTAGTACCGACGATGTATTCATACTAATTTCAATGCCGGCATTTCCTGTAACTCAACTGTTTCAGTTAGGGTTCGCGATTCTAACCTAAACCCACTGCGTAAAATAGATTAAAACACTTATAAAATAGTTCAGAAGCACTTACCTTCTCACAGAAGCCATATTTACGAGAAGTTGATTGTCCGAAGCCTCTTCTTCTTCTTGTTCTTCTTCTTGCTCTTGAGCAATCAAAGCAAGCATTTGGTCTTGTTTTTATTGAACAATCGATTTTGACTTCGATTGGGCATTTGATTTCTTTCGTGGAGGCATGATTATAGATTCAGGTATGTTAATTGACGGAGAAATTTTTGAAACGACGAAGAATTTTTTTTCTTTCAAAAACCTAACTAGGGTTGTGATGTAATTTTAGATAGTGGTAATTAAAAACATCGTTCTCTCAGACTCGTTGAGGTTTGATTTAAGACTTAAAAATAAAAACAAAGAAATATATACAAAAGTTTGTCACAATATCGAGAGGTACTGAGACACGGGATTTCACCAATTTTCATACTCATGTGGTTCAAAAATCAATTCTACACAATTAAAGCTCATATGATAAAGATTCACTAACTCTAATTCTTTGCCAAGGTAGATTCCGAAAATAATGATTGTATATCTAAAGCATGAGACATCAAAACACTTAAGTTAAACATGACCCATCAATTGAAATCACAACCATTCAAGAGAAATCATAAATCAATTCAATTTTAGTGCAAAAGTCATATAAAGAATTAAACAACATTATCACAGTGATGAAAAAGGGCTTCCTCTATCGTCCCAGTGATGGGGTTTATCTCATGATATCAAATACTTGCTCAAAATAATGATCCATAGCTCAAAAAGTGTTTCAATGAAGAAAAGGAAGAAGGATAACAAATACAGAGAACTGTAACGTTTATAAGCGTTACGAGTTAACTATTACAATGAAGTTTTATTGTAGCAAGAACGAAAGTTATATATTGTAGCTGATTTGTCTTCTGCAGGCTTTTGTTCTTCAATTCTTCTCCACCAACAACAACAGGGAAATATTCTTGCAACTCTTCTCTTCTTCACTGCAGCTTCCCTAATCCTCCGTATCGATCCCCAACTTCCCAATTCCCCCCTTGAGGCTCGTACAACTCCTTTTATATATAACAGACCTCAATAATCTCCCACAGATCCTCCAATATCTTCCTCCTCTTTTGTTCCGGGTCACGAAAATTTAATTCTTTATCGACGCGTCCACTGTCCAACTTCCTTTTGATAGAGCCAAATCTCGCAAAGAATATATTCTTCTCTTAAATCCCACACAACTTCCAACTATAACACCCAAAAAAATCCTGATATCTTTTCTTCTCCCATGTTTTAGAAAAATTTGTGAAAGCTTCCCTTTTTATCTCTTTACATGGTATCTGATTCATCCAAACTCCCTGTTATTAAATGATACGAATTGTAGGATGATAACTCCCCCTTTTCATTCGTAACTTCCCATATTAACCACAAAATCAACCCGAGAATAACACCTCCTTGTTTCGGGAAATTTTCCCATATCTCCCTTTGTTTTCGATTGTAATCCATGTACCTTTCCTGTCTGATCAAACCAAGCCCAAACCAACTTGGTCCGATGAAAATCCACGAGAAAATCTTCGTCCAAATCTGAACCAGGGAAATACGCAGGTAAAAATAATCTTCCCGCTAAAATGCATGCGAAGATGGGTTTCCCCCTAACCAGAGTAGGGGTTCCCATAGCCATGGGTGTAAATAGCACATCTGGGGTGCAAATAAAGGTGGAGTGCCCCTTATCCAAATTGGGGGTGTGAATAGCAGATGTCCTACGGGTGATTTACACAACTTTTCGAGCCGATTTCGCAGCAAAAGCTCTTTTCTCCAAAAACGCCTACAAAAAACATAAAATTCCAAAATAAATACGAAAATGGGTACTAACAATATAGAAAATGGAGAATAAAATAGACACATAAATGAGTCTATCAAATATCCCCAAACTTATTATTTGCTAGATCTCGAGCAAATATAATCTAGAAAATAAAATCCTAACTCACTGTCGAGGCATCGCGATTGCACTTAGCATGTGCAACAAGCCTTTGAACCCCTAGGTGGCCCTAGTGGCCGAGTTATAGTCTCGGGAGGGTTTACAAGAGGTTTACTAACAAAACCTTTACTCCAGACCCTGGCTTTATACGCATAACCTTGGAAGGTACTAAATAATCTCCTTGGTTGGCATACTTATTGACTACAGGAGGAAGTACCCTGATGCGAAATTCCAATTGTTGTACACGAGTTTGCACTCAAGCATACTAAAATTCATATATAAGTGATAGAGCTATACTCATATAGTCGCAATATGGACATCAATATCCGGAGTCAACAAATCACATGGATAGAATAAGAAGATGGATATAGAAAAATATAGATTGTTTTGATGTTGACTAAGGTGAACGGTGTTTCCCATATTTGTATGAAGGACACTGCCAAAATGAACCTATCCTAATGGACTGAGATACTGGTCTGACTAATATCAACACAACTGGCATATACAAGGGAACCAGTGGTCGATAAACCTAATTCTAGATCAACTCAGCTGGCATATACAAGGGAACCAGTGGTCGATTTATTGAACATTAACTTTTTTTTTAAGAACTAACAACATGATTAGATATTGTGGATCCAAGCGCATGCTTCTTGTCAGCAGATTACATGTAATTTTCGTGGATCCTGCGTTCCACGCTTGTTTAGGCGATGGAGACAGGGAGAACACACACATATTTCTATCCAAGTGTTAATATTTATTCTGGTTGGTCTGATTAGTCTGGTCTTATTTATTTTTAGTAACTCAATCACTCTATTTCACCCTAGCAGTGGTAACAACTTGATTCGTGTGCCCCACCTAATCACTAAGATAAACATATTTTAAAAAGAAAACAAAATGAAAACTGAAGTGAAAAGGACTCAACGAGATATGGGAAACTACCTTGTTATTTCTAACACCCGAGATTTGTGCTTTTATGAATAGACTCTAATAGATGTTTCCATCCACTCAGATTGGTTCCTCAACTCCTACAACCAAGATACTTACATCTACTTAGATTGGTTAGTGTCATCCTTAATTGGCATAAATTTATAGGTTCTGGAGTTTAATAATTCAACTAAAAAGTTTCTCCCATACCCCCAAACTTAAATCTAACATTGTCCTCAATGTTCTAAAGATAAAATTAAAAGCATGAACAAGGAGAAACTGTTACCATTTGAAGCAAAAGAGTCAAGGAAAGATATTACTGTGTTGCATGAGCATGTGTTACCTCCCATGAAGTGTTAATTTTAACGTCTTCAGCCAGACATAAGAAATAATTAATCACCTAGAATCATATAGCAATAACCGAAACAATTGTGGATCTTCTGCATCAAAAAGTGTTATCACAGACAAAAGGAAACTGCAACAAACCAATAAAGTGAATAAACATAGCACACCCTTTCCTAGTTTCCTGTTTAAAACAACTACATCTAGTTGTGGTTCAAGTTCAGGTTCAATAAAGGGGTCTAAATAAAAAAAAATTATGGGCTGCACCTCCTCATAAGTAAGATCCGGATTATCAGGTTGTAGAGTCTGGAAGTACTCAAATAATAATTTAGGAGCACACAATAATAACCTGAATAATTGAGGATCCTCATAGTCAATCATATTTGAATCAAACAGTTGACCACAATGAAAGTGGTGGTCATTCTTAAGAAAATTTGTAGTTTCTATTTTCCTAAAGTATTTAGGTTTAGTCTCAGAACTTAATAACTGACACATTTGAAACTTATACGTTCCCACATTTGGAAGAAAATTTTTTGGTGGGAAAAAAAATCAATCTGGGTAGTATAGCCTGGGTAAACCACATCAACCATAGGATGGGTTTCTAACAACTGAATTTCTTTATGGGCATCACTAGGTTCAGGAAAACGTGTATGAACATAATATTTTAAAATGGTTGAGGTACATATATTAAGTCCCAAGTGAGGGATGTTTGTAATATCTAAAGGTAAGGCGCAAGGAGAATGATAATCACCCACAAACTTAGAATTTTGGGTGTCTCTAGATAGACTAGTTACAATTTCCCTAATTTCTTGATCGTCATAATCCTTAAAATGGTCAATTGCTTCTTGTAATTTATACTCAGGTGACGCATCCTCACTCAAATTTATAATCTCTATGAGTTCATCTTCTTTGTCTAAGACTATTGTTTCTAAATCGCTAGACTCTAAAATAGTATTCTCAGAATAAACTCGTTCCTCTAAACCATTATCGGCCTCGTAATCAAAAGGAAATACTACATTGTCTAAAACAGGAGTATCTCTAGACAAATCCTCGTCCTTTTGAATAGGTGAATAATTATTAAAATTATTTGGATTTGAACTAGAAATAACATTATTATTATAAAGCTCAATTGGAATAACAATTTTTTGATAACTATGCCTATATGTGTCTGATTCTTCATCAACACTATCCTCATCATAATCATCATTACAATAACATGAAAATGGTCGAACCTCATCTAAAAAAGTAGTGTTACCAATTTTAACCTCGTCATCTTGATTATGCAAATAACTATCCTCATTTTCAAGGGTACTATTGGAAACACTAGATTGGAAATTAAAATTATTTCGAGCAGTTCTGTTCTGGGCCTATGAAAAAGATTTTTAATCGACTCACATGACTTCCTTATGGTATCGTGACTCGACTCACATGACTTCCTTATAGTATCGTGTATAGAAGGTTCACTCATAGGTGCATTTTGTTTATTCATTTCTAACACAAACCTATTTGTATTCTTAATTAATTGTTTGAGAGACTCTTCTAGAGGAAGAACAGGTTCAGAAGGATCATAATAAGGACTAGTTTTCAAAATTTTCATTATATTATCCAAAGACGAGGAACTAGTACTATAATATTCTTTATTTTCTTGCTCGTATGACCCGTGCATGTGTGGATAGTAATTGGGATCACCATGGTATGATCCATAACCTTGAAAAGGTTGATTCTCCCAACCACTATTCACACTATGGTCATAAAAATAATAATGTCCATCTTGATCAGTCGGATAATCACTGTATTGGCTATTGTAAGAATAGTTCGACATTTTATGTGCACGTCCAAATGCAAATGTTGGGGTTGACTATTTCACATAGGCTTGGGTTACCTTTAGCAAAATATACCTACAGTCAGAGACTGGTCAGAGGTACTAGGCTAAGGCTGGTAGTGTTTCGGATGATAACGCCCAGAGGGTTCACCGTACTAAACCACGTGTTTTCCTAATAATCGGTGCCAGACGATGCAATAATGTTATGCACATGTGTGTTTTTGTTCGTGCTTTCAGAGCTTCAACACAAAAGAAAACTCACTGACAGGGGATTCGTGGGTGAAAAGAATTTTACCTCTCGTACCAGACTGGCGACGAATCGGTTGTAGTCGACTCAGACCATCAACTCTTATGTCAGTGTATGAACCCGAGGGGCCGAGACAGTATTGAAACTGTTGTCCTTCCCTGCAGCAGTTTATGTTTAATTTTAACCCTTCCTTAGGGTTTAAAATAATAATTTCCAAGTCCAAAAATAAAGTATAAAAAGTGTCCAAAAATAAAGTATAAAAAGTGTCCAAAAATAAAAAGAAAAATTACAAAAATACGACAAAACCTAATCCAATTTTCTAAAAATAATAAAAATCTAATAAATAAAAAATCTTCTTCACTCCTTTTGGACTCCTCTTTCTTTCCTTCTTTGGCGATGCTTTCCTTTTATAACACCTTTTCTTTCCCTGTAGCTTCGCTCCAAATCTGAAAAGAATCAAAAAAATACCAAAGGCGTAATAGAGAACAAAAAAAATCTAAAAATAAATAAAAATAAATCCAAAATCTAAAACCTATATACAACTCCACGTCGGCGGCGCCAAAAAATGATGTAATTTTAGATATTGGTAATTAAAAGTATCGTTCGATCAAACTCGTTGAGGTTTGATTTAAGACTTAAAAATAAAAACAAAGAAATATATACAAAAGTTTGTCACAGTATCGAGAGGTACTGAGACTCTGGATTTCACCAATTTTCATACTCATGTGGTTCAAAAATAAATCTACACTTTATTGCTCATATGATAAAGATTCACTGACTCTAAATCTTTACCAAGGTAGATTCCGAAAATAATGACTGTATATCTAAACCATGAGACATCAAAACACTTAAGCTAAGCATGACCCATCAATTGAAATCACAACCATTCAAGAGAAATCATTAATCAATTCAATTTTAGTGCAAAAGTCATATAAAGAATTAAACAGAATTACCACAGTGATGAAAAATGGCTTCCCCCATCGTCCCAGTGATGGGGTTTAGCTCATGATGTCAAATACTCTCTCAAAATAATGATTCATAGCTCAAAAAGTGTTTACAATGAAGAAAAGGAAGAAGAATAACAAATACAGAGAATTGTAACGTTTATAAGCGTTACGAGTTAACTGTTACAATGAAGTTTTACTGTAGCAAGAACGTCGACAGTTATATATTGTAGCTGATTTAGAGACTGTTTTCTGCAGGATTTTGTTCTTCAATTCTTCTCCACCAGCAGCAGGAGGGAAATATTCATGCAACTCTTCTTTTCTTCACCGTAGCTTCCCTAATCCTCTGTATCGACCCCAAACTACCCGGATCCCCCGTTGAGGCTCGTACAACTCCTTTTATATATAACAGACCTCAAAAATATTTCACAGATCCTCCGGTATCTTCCTCCTCTTTTTTTCCGGGTCACGGCAATTTAATTCTTTATCGATGCATCCACTGTCCAACTTCCTTTTGATAGAGCCAAATCTCGCAAAGAAGATATTCTTCTCTTCAATAATATTCCAACTATGACACCCAAAATAATCCCGATATCTTTCTCCCTTGTTTTAGAAATATTCGTGAAAGCTTCCCTTTTTATCTCTTTACATGGTGTCTGATTCATCCAAACTCCATGTTATTGAAAGATACGAATTGTAGGATGATAACTCCCCTTTTGATTCTTAACTTCCCATATTAACCACAAAATCAACCCGAGAATAACACCTTCATGTTTCGGGAAATCTTCCCATATATCCCTTTGTTTTCGATTGTAATCCATGTACCTTGCCTGTCTGTTCAAACCAATCCCAAACCAACTTGGTCCGATGAAAATCCACGAGAAAATATTCGTCCAAATCCAAACCAGGGAAATACGCAGGTGAAAATAATCTTCCCGCCAAAATGCATGTGAAGATGGGTTGCCCCCTAACCAGAGTAGGGGTGCCCATAGCTGTGGGTGTAAATAGCACATATGGGGTGCAAATAACGGTGGAGTTCCCCTAATCGAAATTGGGGGTGTGAATAGCAGATGTCCTCTGGGTGGTTTACACAAATTTTCGAGCCGATTTCGCAGCAAAAGCTCATTTCTCCAAAAACACCTACAAAAAACATAAAATGCCAAAATAAATACGAAAATGGTTACTAACAATGAAAATGGAGAACAAAATAGACAAATAAATGCGTCTATCAGGTTGCTGTGCAGGAGGTGATTTAGAAGAATGGGGGATACTGATTTTGGTTTTTGATTTTAGTTTTAGGTTTTTATTTTGTGGGAAGGGTATTATAGTCTTTTCATAATATTTTTTAATTAACCAAGGGATATTTTAGTATTTCCTTCCTCAGAAATCACCCCTCAGCGGACACTATTAATAAAAGTATCCCCCAATTGCGACCCCCGGACCTAATCCAGATTTGAACACCACACTGTATTAAGCCGCTATAGACTCTAGCCTAATATAAGTTAACTTCGGACTGGAATGTAGTTGAGCCCTAACCAATCTCACACTGATTAAGGTACAGTCGCGTTCCTTACGCCTCTTGAACCATGTCGGATTCTGCGCACTTGATTCCCTTGCTGATCTCACCCACAACTAAGAGTTGCTACGACCAAAACAAATCTGTCTCACACAGAAAAGTATATTGAATAGATAAATCCGTCTCCCACGGTAATACTTACGAGTTTTTGTTCCGTATTTTGATAAATCAAGGTGAATAGGAACCAATTGATACTTCGGTCTTATATTCCCAAAGAACAACATAGTAATATCAATCACCTCACGATAATCGTAATCGTATGGAAGCGAAACAAGATATTGTGGAATGACAAACGATGAGACGAAGATGTTTGTGACTACTTTTTATCTTACCTATCGGAGATTAAATCTCGAGCAAATCTTAGAGAAGATAGTACTTAATACGTGTTGATAGTGGTTTTTAGCTTAGGGTTAAAATCGTAAAACCTTGCATATGATGTGACGTCACTCTGTAAGGAAACAAAGCCGTGAGTGCTGACCTCTCTGATGGCATATCTATTGAGCCGTTCAGTATATCTACATGAAATTTATCCAGACTGGCGAATGTAGCAACCATCCCAGATATTTTGTAAATTTCGGCGCCTTGACTATATTCACTTAATATAAGTTCCTTTGAATGCCTTCTATGCTATGTTCCCCGGCTGAACCCTTAATGTTGATATGGCATGACGATTTGTGTTCACTCGCAGCAGAGTAGCACGAATTTCCAAATATCAAGGATAAGGTCTTCGCATAAGGTATTCAATCAGAAAAGCATGCTTCTCTCTAGCAATGAACTTAAAAGAACTCTGTGTCAACACATAGAATTCAACTAATTTCCCTAACTAACTTTCAGAATTTAGGGTTTTGCGCCTCCCGCAGTATACCAGACCTCGCTTGACGAAAGTAATCCTGGGCAAACTAGGAAATTAATCCTCCATGGATTAGTAGGTGCAAAACCCTACCCAGAATCAGAAAAACAGAGAGCCGCAGCAGCAAAGGGAGGCGTGGCCATGCCTTAGGCCAGCTGGCGCCACTTGCCATTATCCACGCCCCATCCTAAACCGGCTCTATTTCCTTCGACCAATCAGGTCGCTTTAAACTTGCCACGCGCACATAAGTTGTGGCTGGGACCATACTTGCCGACCCCACTTCCCATCGACCAATCAGGTCGTTCTAAATCCGCCACACTCTCTCCAGAAGTGTATCCACGCCCATGCTTGGCCGACCCTCTTTTAGTCGACCAATCAGGTCGCTTTAATGCCGCCACACTCTTACTAGAAGTGTAGTCGCGCCTTATGTTTCGTCGGCCCCCTTTTCTTTGCCAATCAAGTCGCTCCAAACTTGCCACCATACATTAAAGGCCAAAAGCATCCTGTCGCGCCACCATACTAACTGGCAAGCCAAACGCACTGTTATGTACCTAGATGTACATAACAAGGTTAGATAGATAATTTGAGGATAAACCTCTCTTAATCCCGAAGGATCAAGCCTTTAGAGAAATATGATTTAGAGAACCAGCCTAAGAGAGGAAGAACAAATTATATTTTCATTCATAAAATTGGATAACCCTTTCATTACAGACACTAGAGCATAAATAACTCATCTTTCTACCCTAGCATCCAACGACCCGCATTAACCCAGGTGGTTCTCATCTAACCATTCCTTACATGGATAAATACACCCACTCCTACACTAAATACTACCATTATTACTAAAGACAGACACATATAGGATATGGGCACTTCCTAACCATACCGGGTACATGACATTCCACTCCCCTTGAAAACATCCTTGTCTTCAAGGATGAAGGTCAAGGATATGGCGCACATGATCATTCGGGTGAACCACCACTTCCTAACCATACCGGGTACATGACATGAGTCCACTGCAATTAAACCCCCTGGCAAGAATTTTAAGTACTTTATTTGCATGCCCGACAATAACCATTCTCCTCCCGTTTTGTATGCACTAATAGGACCACAAGGCTAACCATTGTGTATGGGTTGACGCAGCTGTTCTATCTGGCCTCGAGCTGCAGGATGGGTGTACACCTTATAGATGAACATAAGGACAAAAAAGACAGCATAAACTTCAGTGAAAAAGTGCTTTGGTGTAAATCCATGTAATATTTGAACCCCAGTAGAAATCCCACCCAACACATAATTGAGTATAGACTCACTAATTATTGCAAATGTTATCACCACGTTGGAAAGATTTTTACCTCTATCAAACAACAAATGACATACCGCCACTAAGGTCGGAGTTCCCATTATAATACCCACTGGCATCAGAAAAATACTATAGACATCAGTCTCATGTAATAGATAATGCACAGATAACCCCCTTCCTAAAATGCGGAACCCACTGTGCAGAGAACTCACTGGCATGGTATGCACTGTTATCAATAGTCCTGAAGACCAGACTATGGGCACTGCTTCCACGACAAAAGTCGATTGCAGCACCAGGATATAAGGCGAGCATAACACAAAGATAACAGCCCTATGCTGGCAGAATTCTCACTTCCATGTGCACAAGTATTATCATCACCACGGTTCCACCCAACTTCTATGTAAACCGGAGCAAACCCAAGGCTCTTAGAATGAGAACTCAATTTTTTGTCAAAGCTGAAAACTGATAAGTGAACTTTTGCACACTCCATAATCCAGGTAGAAACAATCTGGATTTCCACCTCAAGTATCCATAAGAGCATACATCACCATTAACCAGAACAAGCATCACTTCGATTTTCACTACCAGAAACTCTTCCAAACCGGAACAACATTCATTACGACTGCAAACTGTAGATCTAGGTTCTTCTGGTAGCGCAGTGGAAAACCAAGTGAAAACATCACTACATGCTATACTCCACAACACGAGATTAAGCAAGCAAAATTTGATCCCCTGCGGCAAAGATTCATGACAAGATTTGCTGGCACTAAGAGAAATAAACACAAAATTGCATGTAAATCTCCTTGAGAGAATCTGTGACTCACCACCATATTTATTTGCAGCAACACAGACCATCAAAGATTTTTCTGAACCACCTCTCAACTGCAAGATTGGAGAACCACTGAAATTGAATCTAATACTAAGAGATAGTCGATCAAATGGTTCCCTCGCAGCACAAGATTCCTGAATACATATCACTTGAAGTATCAACCTAGACCATATAACTGAACCCTGTAATCTCTTACGCCATAACTTGTAAATAGCACTAATCTCAACCCCTAGAACCCACATAAATGCAATTGAGCTATTCCTTAGCAACATCATTGGGTTCCCCAGTTTGAAAACAAGTGCAGTAACACACCTGCCACTGTAGTTGACCATTACCCCTTTATGTGCTTTGTTAAACCTCACCACTCTAGACATTAAATGAAACAAAAGTTTATTGCTCTCTATAAATGCAGCACCCAAATTCCACTCCCCACCATATTTAGCAACATAGGTAATTCTAATGCTCAACGAATTCAGAAACTGAGGTTCAGACGGGTACCCATGACTTGGAAACAGCTCACAAACCAAATATATATTCTACCTTCTCAGTTAAATCGACAAACGAAGAAAAATCAGAGGAGTAGGTGTAACAAAACCACATTCATATTCACCAACTGAGTTAGAAGACTCTTTAATACTATCTGATTCTTTGCCACGATCAAAAACTTTAGTTGCAAACTTGAAGCATTGTTGATAATATATCCCAATGAGCGGTATGTGGTTGAAAAAACTTTTGTGATCGAAACATACAGTAAACCTTTGGAAGTATTGTAACAAATTTTTTACTATCATCTCGTATTTCAGTATCATTAATACATACATGAACCTGTGAATGTAAAGATGAGAATTCAAGACGGTACCTCAAGTTAGCTAGCAGCAGAAACATTAAATTCTTATAAGAAATCTCAGAGATAACATCACACTTACCTCGGTCGAATAACGAACGAGTGTCATCAAGGAGAAAAGAACAACAATCCACACAAACACCATCTGATTTTGTAAACTCCCAGTCTTCTTGAAACCCATTGTCAAGAGTTAACTCATGAATGAACATGTCATGTACCCGGTATGGTTAGGAAGTTGAGATTTCTCCCTAACTAGATATCAAATATCCCCCATGGATCGAACAAATCTGATACCAACTGTTATGTACCTAGATGTACATAACAAGGTTAGATAGATAATTTGAGGATAAACCTCTCTTAATCCTGAAGGATCAAGCATTTAGAGAAATCTGATTCAGAGAACCAGCCTAAGAAGAGGAAGAAAAAATTATATTTTCATTAATTCATAAAATTGGATAACCCTTTCATTACAGACACTAGAGCATAAATAGCTCATCTTTCTACCCTAGCATCCAACGACCCGCATTAACCCAGGTGGTTCTCATCTAACCATTCCTTACATGGATAAATACACCCACTCCTACACTAAATACTACCATTATTACTAAAGACAAAAACATATAGGATATGGGCACTTCCTAACCATACCGGGTACATGACACGCACCCTGCCACAACAACATATTGATCGGCATGCCAACATGCCACTCTGCCGCGGTAACATGCCAACATGTCACTCTGCCACGGTAACATGCCAACATGTCACTTCGTGGCAACCTGCCAAAAATAGTGCCCTATGTGCTAACTTACCTCCTGTCCGTGGCCAACGCCATGAAAAGCTTAAGATTAGGGTTTTCTGGTCAAAAGCACGCCTATGCATTAACCAAAGTCCTAATTTCCAGCCATGGCACAAATTATGCCACTTCGACCGCGCAACATACCACAAGCCATGTGGGACCCAGGAAGCCCTAGGGTTGGCGCCACGTCATAACCACCCACGACAATGCCTACTCATGTGTCTGTTTCCATATTATGGCCTTTCCATAGTTCCTTTGGCATAGCCATGGCGCCATTTGCACAAAAGTATCGCCATGCCACATGCCACACGCACTAATTAGGGTTTCGACATGCCAAACCCTAATTTGGGCAAGGTTGCTACACCAACCAAAGCCAAATAACGTTTCCCAGAGCAGTGGGATTGAAGTGGCAATAGGGCCAATGTTGCCACATGTGGGTCCAACACCACGGCGCCAAACCCTAGTCGTGGCCATGCTACAACGCCACAGGCGTGTCCATTCCGCAACGCCACTGGCATGCCGCTATGCTATGGCTACGCCACTGGCGTGCCACTAGCATGCCACTATGCCAATGGCGCCACTCCGCTATACAACAAGATGCGGCCATAATCAATGGCCATCTTTCCTCATGAGATGAAATCTCGGCCATCCAAGTTCGCCACCGAACTGACAGACTTGTGGCAAGTTTCAGGCGACCAGCTGCCTAAATCTAGTGGCCATGGCTACACCAGGCGCCACTTGCACCATTGTGCCAGTGGCATGCACGAGCCATGCCATCCATGCCACATTACCACTGGCGTATACCAAAACGCCACCGCGCCATCATCAGGCACCAACACAAGATAGCCATAATCAACGGCTACCCTCCTTCATGAGATACGATCTCAGCCATCGAAGTTCTCCACCGAACTGACAAACCTGTGGCATGTTTTAGGCGACTAGCCAAAACGAGCCTAATAGCATTACATGCTATTTTCCTGCGGTAAGTACCTTGACTTTGACTTGCCGCACGTAGCAAAGTGCTACATGTTTTCCACGAAAACACTCGAGACATCAAACACGTCACAAACTGGGGGATGCTCATCAGGATATTGGTCTGTCGGTTTACAGCGTGCGGCGTGCAATGCGCCCGTTACAAGAAAGTGTCATGAAGTGGGACAATTAGTGGTGGTAAAAAGTAACGGTGTAAACAAATTCATTTCCTTCATCATGGAAGCATAATGTCTGACGGTTACACGAATTCACTTCCTTCATCATGGAAGCACAACGTCTGACGCTTACACGTTACTCTTTTCTTCCAACACTCAATTGTTTCACTTCCTATGAGACCAGGGTACGTTTCAATATGACTTGTATAAATAGGCTTCACCTATTTTCACCAAACGACAAGTTTTGGTCGGCAACAATGCAGTATCTAGAAATCACCTGGTAGCTTTCCATTTTCTAGCGTGTTCTACTTTCAGATACAAGTCATAAACAATCACACATTCGGAATCAACTATTCTGGTCTCAACACTCTTTTCGTTTCCCTCGCTAAGACCAACCCTTCTCCTTCACTTTGTGACCAAAGCAAGCCTGGAATGGTCATTTCTTGGTTTAGGCCAGGATGTACAGATTGATCTCTCGAATCAAAAGTACTACCGTGCAGTGTATTGTTTAGGGTTTAGATTCATTTCTCATCCACACACACAAAATTACCAAAATCAGCAGAAACGGTTTTTACCCATAAACAATTGGCGACCACAGTGGGAGATTAATCTCTCGGTTACAAATTCAACTCTTAATTCCATCATCCTACCAGTGAATGCAATGCTTTAAAGCGCATCGTCCAAGGAAATAAGGATTCAGGAGAATTACGTCTGGGGACTAGAGATTCCCCGCCTTACCACGGACCGATATAAATACGTTCCACAGACAATAAAGAATGATTGGGGACTTCTCGCGGCAGCGAGGGCATCGCATAAAGACTCGGATTTTACTCCCTGAAGATTCAGTATTGGTGAAAGCCCCTAAAGCGAGTAAGTTTTGTCAGACAATGTTTACACGATCTACTGTTTGGGTTTTCACATTTACAATGGAAGCCGATAACCCAATCACCTTGAAATTTCATATCATCCCATATTTTTCCCTTTCCCATGTAACATTCACGGTTTCACAATTTTCTCGAATGATCTTGCTACTTACATTCTCAATTCATATTTTGACATATCAATTGATCAAAGGGGAATTATTCCAAAATAATCCAAAAACTCTTATAAGAAACAATCATCTGTCAATCTAAAAACCAGAAAATCAAACCATAAACTAGACGTTTATTTTTCCTTTCAAAAAAAAAACTTAAGAAAAGGAAGTTCAGAAGACATAAGATATTCAAGGGAAATCATTCAACAACGGTTCATTCATCTTGGAGAAAGCATCCTTCGCCCTTTGAAGAGCCGCCTGTTTCAGCTTCAACTCCTGAGATAACCTTTCGACTTCTGCTTCCTGTTGGTTGATCACATCCGCAGAGGGACCTTCGATCGCTTCAGCCTGCAAATTTTGGATCTCGGAAAAACCTTCACAGAACCAAGAGACGTTGAACTCCAAGTCTACACATACATCCCGGTGAAACTTCCATCTTGAAATTACATCTCCCGAAATAGTGTGGCCGGTCACGTTGAACATGTCATGAATTGAGGATAAGGCTTCTTCTACACGCTTAACCAATGCAAATCGGTTGGTGATATTTTTAGTTGTTGAAATATGTCCATACCTTTTCCATATCTTGGTATACAACACCTCATACTTAGCTAGTACACTAAAACCTCCGATCAGCACATGGTCTTCATAAGGAGTCGAAAATATAGGGTCGAAAGTGGCGCCTGCAACTGATTCCGCGAACAGTAGAGGTTCCTTGGAAACAATCGCACCCGCAGCCGCGGGGGCGTTTTCTATCATCAGAAGCGGGGCAGCATCTTCACGACGATCAATCTCCATCTCCAGACTGCTAGCAGGAACGACTTCCATGGTTGGAGACAATACCACATCTTCATCGCGACGAATCTCTATCTCAGGGTTATCTTTGATGGCTTCTTCCTGTGACAACACCGATTGAGTATTTATTCCGAATAAATAAATAGCCTAAAAAAAGGGTGTGGCAAACTCACCGACTCGTTTATGGGCCCACTGGAAGAAGACTCGCTATTGTATTCAGAAGTGCTCCTCTCACCACCGGATCTCGAACTTTCTTCCTCCTCGGATTCTTCTTCAAGAGATTCAGTCATGTCGCCTCCTTCCTCAAGATGCGTCGTCTTTTTCCCGTGGGCAAGTCTATCAAATATATTCGAGTTGTCAAGACCTGATCAGCCAAAAAAAAAAGGATGAGTCAGTAACGAAATGGAAAATTTGTGTAATTCAGCCAAGTCAGTGAGGGAATCATACACACCTGCGTGTTGAAAGAACTGAAAGTCACAAAAGTTGTCGAATCTGATTGGAAGCCTCCTGCACGAATTTCCTACCTTAGCTCCTTTCCCTGGGGACTGTCTGCATCCGAGCTAGAGGATTTTCGCTTGCCCGAAGGAAGCTGTTTCAACAATTTATGCTTGGATAGAACCACAAAGGAAGGTTTTTCACGTGGTTTCGTCACAACATCCTGCACGAACTGATGAATGGCGAGAAACTCATCTTGCCAGAAGATATTATATTTGGGAGTCGTCACAGGTTTTCGTTATGGGAGCAAGAAGGGAAGGCTTTTATCCGGTGTAAAGACACTGTAATCAAGAATGGCGGGTAGCAATTCATCTGGAGCTTTTGATGGGCGACGGAATGGGACTCCCTGATAAAAGCCCATATGTCGAGCAGCCATGTCAATGTTGTAAGGGACTACTCCACAAGACCCTCTGAAAAGAGATGGCACATACCCGGGTATGAAGCTTCTCAAGAACACAGTTTCTCCAATACTCATATTCTCGTCAGCAGAATGCAATATCACGTTCGGTGCGGAGGAAAAAGTGTCTGGTTGAACTATGGAGGCGTGGGCCGGAGCCTAAGGACGAAAGTTAACTGCGTGCGAGTTATCAAGAAAATCAACGAGCTTTGCGCCAGGTCTTGGACGCCTCTCCAACCAACGAAGTATCCTAGAGCCGCCATATGTATCAGGAAATAAGGTTCTCGGGTTAGGAGCGTAATTTTTAAAATGATCCCACAACCATGCATGGAGAAAGGCGACATGGATATACGAGTCTACTTTTATGTACCCATTAGATACGTACATGTCCTCTACTAAGTGATCCAGATGGGTGTATAAAGAACCAAGAAACAGACTGCCGATGGAAAGAGCAACGCCTTTCTCTAATTTGATAGCAAATTTGATAAGCTTCTGTCTTATCTACTTCTTACCGGAGCCATCATCAAAAATGTTTCTGGATAGCCACAAAACTAAAAATTCAGCAACATGGAGTGTATCATCCAGCACTAGATCCGACTCCGGCTCATCAATGAACCACTCAGACACCCACCAGTTATAGAAACACTTTTCCTCATGATTATTTCAAACATATACTGCTGCTTTCATGACCAAAGTGGCGTGTTTTTCTTTTTCTTCCTCATACAAGATAACATGAAATTTCCCAACTATTGGAAGACTCAACAGAACAACTACGCTTTCTAAAGAAGTAGTACGTCATCTCACCCCATATACATATGGCCGTGTGAGTTTCCGACACCATATGGAGATGAATTATCAAGCCTGCAATGTCTTTTCTGATTTGAAGTGTTGCAGAAGCCATGATAGCATTCACGATTTGCGCTCCAGTCAGATTAACTCTTACATGGTCTCGGCTCATCATGAACTTCATTCATTTGTCATAAGAGCACAATGGACTATGACAGATTTTGAAGTCTATCGGAGAAGCTAGATATTATTTTTTCTGAAGGCAAAACCTCATTATACGCCCTGGACAGACTGATTGGACTTCTCCATCATTTTCTGAATCAGTCAGAAGAGTTGGAACGAATTTGGGATGGGTCCTTGTAATCGTAGCAGACTTCGTAAAAAACTCATCATTTGTGTTCGTCTTGGAGTTTTTGGCACTTCTCGACGCGGCGGCAGAACTGCTTTCAGGTGACATCTTAAAAAAATTCCTTATGCTTTCGAAGTAACTACAACGAAGCAAAACAGAAAAGTTACTACTTTGGAGAAAAAACCGTGCATAAAGGTTTTGTCAGAATCAAGTATGATGACAAAAATCCACGACAAGTGCTCTATGGGAAACTTTGTTTGGCCGCAAGTCATAAGCATGCATAGACAAAAAGGAGCACGCATAGCCAAAAGAGTGGGGACTGATACTCGCTTTAACAATCCATGTTTTGCCGCGAGAAACGTGCCCCTAGCCAAAACCGTGTCTCGCAGCAGGAAGTATGCTCTCGAACAAAGGGAGAGTGTGTCCCACCACGGAAATTGTGCACACGGCCACGAAAAGAAAAGGAAACCCTAGAGATAGGTCTTCATGGGAGAATAACTAATGGCGGCCACCCATCCGTGCACATCTGCTTTGCATAATAATTGGCTTCCTTACTATCAATGTGACGGCTAATATTACTACGATACTGCTAGCAGAGAAGAGTCATTCATACAAGAGTATTTCTCAGGTTCATGGAGGATATGCCTATGGCTAGGGTTTACACCGACAACAAAAAAAAAGAGGGGAAGAAACGTTGGAAAACATACCTGGAGTGCGCTCGCCTACTCCTCTGCTTTGCTGCTAACGCGGAGATGTGGAAACAAAGCCAATATCACAAAATAAAAAATGAGCGATACCTTTTATATACATATTACTTTTGGAGTTCGAGTTGAGGAAGGTTTCCTTTTATAAGCACAACACTTTTGGAACTCGAGTCGAGGAAGGTTTCTCATTTGAGCTATGCACGGAAAAAGGCAATCGGGCCCGCGGAGGCAACGCTCCATGGCGCCAACAGTCCGCGGCCAAGACAATGCCAAACAGTCCGCATACAAGCAGCCATATCAACCGCGCCACGCCAGCGCCAACAGTCCACGTTCAAGCCCCGTGCCAAAGGCCCGCGTCCAAGCCAGCAACCATCTCGTCCATTCCGCGTCCAAGCCAGCGGCACCACCTCCATACGACCAAGTTAGCCACACCACTCCACGGACATCCCAAACAAGTCGCGCCATCCACCATTCCAAGGTAGCCGCGCCATATACCTTTCCTATCCAACCAGCTCCCGTTCCGTGGGCCAAGTCGCAATGTTATCTCTTCCAATCAGTAGCCAAAGTTTCAGCGCTGACGCCAACACCCTATGACCAAGTCAGAATTACGCAGAGCCGCCAAAACATGGATCACAGATTCCTCATGCCTTACACTAAAAGGTTAGCTGAATTTCCTCGGCAATCTCTTCACGTCTTGCCCTTTCGATTTTACTCTTGTCTGTCACCATCTCATGCTTACCCCGTAACAATGCCACTATTACGTGCTAAGCAAGGGACTTAATGTTGATGGTTGTTTTTAGCTTAGGGTTAAAATGGTAAAACCTTGCATCTGATGTGACGTCACTCTGTAAGGAAACAAAGTCGTGAGTGCTAACCTCTCCGATGACATATCTATTGATCCGTTCAGTATATCTACATGAAATTTATCCAGACTAGCGAATGTAACAACCATCCCAGATGTTCTGTAAATTTCGGCGCCTTGCCTATATTCACTTAATATAAGTTCCTTTGAATTCCTTCTATGCTATGTTCCCCGGCTGAACCTTTAATGTTGATATGGCATGACGACTTTTGTTCACTCGCAGCAGAGTAGCACGAATTTCCAAATATCAAGGATAAGGTCTTCACATAAGGTATTCAATCAGAAAGCATGCTGCTCTCTAGCAATGAACTTAAAAGAAATCTGTGTCAACACATAGAATTCAACCAATTGCCCTAACTAACTTGCATAAGTTAGGGTTTCGCGCCTCGCGCAGTATACCATACCTTGATTGATGAAAGTAAGCCTAGGAAAACTAGGAAATTAATCCTCCATGGATTAGTAGGTGCAAAACCCTACCCAGAATAAGAAAAACAGGGAGCCGCAGCAGCAAAGGGAGGCGTGGCTATGCCTTAAGCCAGCTGGCGCCACTTGCAATTGGCCACGCCTCATCCTAAACCGGCCCTATTTCCTTCGACCAATAAGAGTCGCTTTAAACTTGACACGCACACATAAGTTGTGGTTGGGCCCATACTTACCGGACCCACTTCCCATCGACCAATCAAGTCGCTTTAAAGCCGCCAGACTCTCGCCAGAAGTGTAGCCACGCCCATGCTTGGCCGGCCCTCTTTTAGTCGCCCAATCAGGTTGCTCTAAAGCCGCCACACTCTCACCAGAAGTGTATCCGCGCCTTATGTTTGGTCGGCCCCCTTTTCTTGGCCAATCAAGTCTCTCCAAACTTGCGACCATACATTAAAGGCCAAACACACCTTGCCGCGCCACCATACTAACTGGAAACCCAAACGCACCCTGCCACAACAACATATTGATCGGCATCGACGGCATGCCAACATGCCACTCTGCCTCGGTAACATGCCAACATGCCGCTCTGTCGCGGTAGCATGCCACTTCGCGGCAACCTTCCATAAATAACGTCTTATAACTTACCTCATGTCCGTGGCCGACGCCATGAAAAGCTTAAGATCAGGGTTTTCTGGTCAAAAGCACGCATATGCATTAACCAAAGCCCTAATTTCCAGTCGTGGCACAAATTATGCCACTTCGACCCCGCAACTTGCCAAGAGCCATGTGGGACCCGGGAATCCCTAGGGTTGGCGCCACGTCATATCCACCCACGACAATCCCTAATCTTGTGGCTGTTTCCACACTATGGCCTTGCCATAGTTCCTTTGGCATAGCCATGGCGTCATTTCGCACAAAAGTATCGCCATGCCGCATGCCACACGCACTAATTAGGGTTTTGACATGCCAAACCATAATTTGAGCAAAGTTGCTACGCCAACCAAAGCCAAATAACGTTCCCAGAGCAGTGGGATTGATATGGCAACAAGGCCAATGTTGCCACATGTGGGTCCAACACCACGGCGCCAAACCCTAGCCTTGGCCATGCTACAACGCCACAGGCGTGTCCATACTGCAACGCCACTGGCATGCCGCTATGCCACGGCTACTAGCATGCCACTATGCCAATGGCGCCATTCCTCTATACAACAAGATGCGGCCATAATCGATGGCCATCCTTCCTCATGAGATGCAATCTCGGCCATCCAAGTTCGCCACCGAACTGACAGATTTGTGGCAAGTTTCAGGCAACCAGCTGCCTAAATCTAGTGGCCATGGCTACGTCAGGTGCCACTTGCACCACCGTGCCACTGGCATGCCCGATCCATGCCACATTGCCACTGGCGTATACCAAAACACCGTCGCGCCATCATCATGCACCAACACAAGATAGTCATAATCAACGGCTACCCTCTTTCATGAGATGCGATCTCAGCCATCAAAGTTCTCCACCGAACTGACAAACTTGTGGCAAGTTTTAGGCGACTAGCCAAAACGAGCCTAATAGCATTACATGCTATTTTCATGCGGTAAGTCCCTTGACTTTGACTTGCCGCACGTAGCGAATTGCTACATGTTTTCCACGAAAACACTCGAGACATCAAACACGTCACAAACTGGGGGATGCTCATCAGGGTATTGGTCTGGCGGTTTACAGCGTGCGGCGTGCAATGCGCCCGTTACAAGAAAGTGTCATGAAGTGGGACAATTAGTGGTGGTAAAAGTAACGGTGTAAACAAATTCATTTCCTTAATCATGGAAGCATAATGTCTGACGGTTACACGAATTCACTTCCTTCATCATGGAAGCATAACGTCTGACGGTTACACATTACTCTTTTCTTCCACCATTCAATCGTTTCACTTCTTATGAGACCAGGGTACGTTTCAATATGACTTGTATAAATAGGCTTCACCTATTTTTACCAAATGACAAGTTTTGGTCGGCAACAATACAGTATCTAGAAATCACCTGGTAGATTTCCATTTTGCTAGCCAGTTCTACTTTCATATACAAGTCATAAACAACCACACCTTTAGAATCAACTATTCTGGGATCAACAGTCTCTTCGCTTCCCTCAGTAAGACTAACCCTTCTCCTTCACTTTATGACCGAAGCAAGCCTGGAACGACAATTTCTTGGTTTAGGCCAGGATTGCACAGATTGATCTCTCGAATCAAAAGTACTCCCGTGCAGTGCATTATTTAGGGTTTAGATTCATTTCTCATCCACACACACAAACTACCAAAATTCGCAGAAACGGTTTTCACCCACAAACAATACGATAGAACAAAGTAAGATCAGAACACGCAACTACAAAGAAAATAGTTGGGTATGGATTCAGAATCCCAATGAAGTCTTTAAGTCGTTAACCTATAATGGTTTTAGGAAAAACCTAGGTTAAAGGAGAATCGACTCTAGTCGCAACTAGTATCCCACATGAGGGGTGGGGATTAGGTTTCCTAGTTGCTAGAGTTCTCCCATATATAGTCCTCAAATCATGGTTTGCAATCAATGCTACCTTGGTAACAAAGCATTCAATATTCATCGTTAGATGAAAACCTTGTTAGAGTCAAGTTAATATCTTTCAACCGTTATATCTAACTTAGCATGTTATACACAAATGAAATGTGACTTCATATAGGTATGAGTAACTGTACCCACGAGTGTGCACATGGTTGGCTCAACAATAGTTACCCGAAGTTATCCATATGAACACTTTCATATCAACCCTGTTCATCTTAATCACAACTAGTTCAAATGACTCAAATAAAACTAGTTATGGAGTTGTTCAATTGTTTATATTCTCACAGAAATGTATAAGACACAATTGAAGCAAGTCAATTTTGATGCACTCGAATCAATTCATGAACATTATAGCCACGATTTTCAAAAGATTGCAGTTCCTTAATATATAAATGTATTTGTTCATGAACAAACCGATTTTAAAACTTAACCCACTCAAGTATGCTAATGGGTACGCATACTTAGAGTTCCGGACTTGGTCTGGGTTCGCCAGTATGTGAACGGGTGCACATACTGTCATACGTGACCAAACTCAGTTGAATTCCTGGACTTAAAATTTTCAGTCGGAACGTATACGGGTATGCATACTAAGTTCTCGGACTTCAAATATCAAACCAGTACACATACGGGTAAGCATACTATGGTTCCCGGACTTTGAATAACTTGAAACAGTTAGCATACAAGTATGCATACTGTGCTATATCCAATCAATGGTTAATCGTTTGAAACTCCATATTAATCATTGAAACATTCTTGGAAGACGGGAATAGCTGTATCACACAAACTATTAGTTTCAAAGAAATTTTCAAGTGATCAATAGATCAATACGAAACATTCCACGTCTACATAAAATGACTGTCTCACACAAATCAGTGATTCTGAACGTGTTCAACTCAGCATCATAGTTGTTGAAGATCCATATCCATAAAAATAAGAAAACCATTGTTCTCAATTATTGTTATACAATGTCATAGTATTATTACACAGCATCAAATTCCAATTATATCACAACTTTGACAATAATACTACGGTGATATGTATGACCCCCCACCCCCCCACTCCCCCCGACCTCCCCGTAGTCAATACTTCATCTCACAATGAAAACCACTCCCCATTACATAATGATCTGTAAACCATATATATTTGTAGTGTGAACTACATATTAATTCTCCCCCTTATTGTCAATATAAATTGGCAAAGGTATGAAAACTAGTGGGATCATAATGAAATTATCATAAAGATACTTCATTAATAAAAGAGAACATATCAACTTTGTTTCGATGATTTCACATAGTCGAAACTTAGTGTATTCATCAAGAAGTTTATAAAGATACAAGAAAACTTCTACAATATTCCACAGTCGCACTCCCCACAAAGATTTGGCAATTAAGCACAAGTTCAATTAAGAGATCTCCCCCATATAATGTTGTTAGAGCACTGCTCGGTCGAACTTGCAAGTGTTACTATCTGTAGATGGGGAAAAATGATTTGATGGTTTTTAAGGAAATAAGGAGACGACCGTGCGGAGGAGACTCCTCGAACCGAGCAAACTGCTTAACCTCACACAGATGCACTGCAAAAACGGAGTGCTTGAATTCGAGAGATCAATCTGTAAGACTCCGGCCTAAACCAAGACAATGGCCGTTCCAGAGTCAATTCGGTCACAAGAGAGGATGGGTCGATCTATAGGAGGGAAGCTGAGAAATGTGTGAGATCAATGGTGATCAAGGATTGTGAATGTGTTTAAGGTTTCTTCAAGTTTTGTGAATTGTTGAGTTCGAATAAGTTCTGGTTGATTGATCGAATTATTGAGAGTGATTGCTGAGATCATAATTCTTCTGTTGTTTCAATCATGGGTTCAGAGACTTATTTATATTGCAAGGAGTAGTAGACACATTGATCCCAGTAAGTGTGACGGTTGTTGAAGTCAAGGAGTGGGAAAGTGGGAAATCGTGTTAAAACCAGTTACTCATCATGCGGAGACTTGGTTGATTGTCCACCCACTACTTTGTTAACTGCTTCAACCGCTTGCACGACTTAGTCACATTCTCATCGTGTATGAACACACGTGCAGTAGGCCGCCAGACCAAAACCATAGTTAATATCCCCCATGTGACACGATTAATGTCTCGTGATTTTGGAGTCTGTAAGGCAGACGTATATTTAGTTAGTCAGTTGTTGACTTGATGAAACGATGAATCTTTGTATTACTGAGTTGAACATGATTTACAAATGTTCTAGGACTCATGAATTTAACGTATATGTTGAGACATAGGTATAATTGTCGAATGAATGTTGATAGTTTAGGTGAGCAAATATTGCTCATTCTATGAACTGTTGAATATTGATAGTTGAACCAATATTTCTAGTCTGAGAAAATATTGCTCATCTGAGAAAATGTTGCTCGTTTGATGAATTATTTGGTAGCGAGACCAAATAAAATATTAATTTAAGATACTGGCAACTAGACCGAGTATAATAATTAAAGTGTTGATTACGGGATCAACATAAAATTATTAGTGTTTGAATCTGGAATTACGAACCTTGGATTTGAAACCCTAATTTTGATCAATTGATGATTTATTGAAAATCAACCACGGAGTGAAGGAGGGACCGGATACATGGGATGATGGGCCAATCATGTAGCGCCCAGATGCTCGAGTGGGCAAATACCAAAGTCTCTTGAAGACAAGTTGGTGAAAAGATGATTAAATGTTGGTTTAATCATTTATTAAAATGGTGTTAGTCTGAGCGTTAGGCAATAAAACCTAATTATGAAGAAATGAGGGACCGACCAAGGGGTCATGAAACCGGCCCTGGCTGTTAATGGGACCGACTGACGATTATTTGATGAAATTCCAAGTTGTTTGGAAGAGTTTAAACCTAATGTGAACGAATTAGGTCAAATGATGAAAATGTGTGGGACCGGCCTCTTGTAAGCCAAAGGGCCAACCTTGGTCGGTCAAGGTAACATGCTCATGTCAACATAGTGTTCGTGCCTCAGTCCTGAGAATTTGGATATTTTCTGATGCACGTTTGAGCAACATTTGAGAAAATATGAAGAAATCAGGGTTTTGCTAAAACTAAGGAACTTCATAAGATGAAGGAAATAATAATAATAATAAAATAAGGAATTACAAGGTGTGGGACCGTCCATGGCTAAGGAATGGACGGCCGGCTAATGAGCCTGGTCCCATGACACCTTTCCTAATTTTATATTATTTTCATGATGTGAAAGAAATATCATGAAATTAAGGAGTTTTTTGAAACGAAGGAGTTTCCTTAAAACGAAGAATTTTCCATGAGATGAAGGAAACAATAATAATAAAATAAGGGGTCGCAAGGTGTGGGACCAGCCATGGTTACGGCATGGTCGACCGGCTAGTGCCCAGTCCCGTGACATCTTTCCTAATTTTATATTATTTCCTTTGTGTGAAGAAAATATCATGAAGCTGAGGAATTTCATAAGATGAAGGAAATAATAATAATAAAATATGAAAATTACAAGGTGTGGGACCGTCCACATTTAGGGAATGGCCGGCCGACTAGTAGACCCAGTCCCGTGACACCTTTCCTAATTTTATATTATTTCTTTGATATGAAGGAAACACCATGAAACTGAGGGGTTTCTTCAAACGAAAGAGTTTGTTCAAAGGAAGGAGTTTTCATGAGATCAAGGAAAATAATAAAATAAGATAAAATATGGGAAGAGGCGTGGGACTGGCCACGACGGCATGTTCGATCGGCCGGTGGGCATGGTCCCTTAGGCGCCTCAATATTTTATTTTTATTATTTTCTTTCCTATTTTGTATAGGTTCATCGTTCCTTCGTATTTTTTGAATGCTCGTTCGTGCGTTCAGGTGCTCGTTAGTGCATTATTGATAAGTACACTTGCACCATTTTGTCGGGGCTTATTCTATAGTGGCTCAGATACCCGTACGTTGAATATTTATTACTAACCCATGGAATTCTGCTGGGAAGAGCCATGAATTGAACCAATGAAATATTATGAAGAACTTAGAATATTTTCTTCGGATTCAGTTAATGAATCTAATGACTAAAATAATTAATTGATGGCTCTGTACTAGCACGTTGTCTAGGAGCATTAATTATTCGAGAATTGAGCGATATGAGCTAGTTGAAGCGTAATATTAATTATGTATAGTCAAGGAAAACGTTGTTGCATCCTGAAGACGTTATCGCTCTATACTAGCAGACAAGCTGTCTAGGAGTTGTCCAATCATTAAGATTTTGTACACATGTCCTTTATATAGTCAAGGAAAACATTGTTACATCCTGAAGACATTATTGCTCTATACTAGCAGGCAAGCTGTCTAGGAGCCGTCCAATCGTTCGATTCTATATAAAAGCGATTACTGAAATTATTCAGTATTCATGAAACATTTCGTTGCCCTCCAGCTGATTGTATTTAAAAAAAAAACATTTTGTTGCCTAAATTGAGAGACTGCAGATTCATGTATGCTCTGAGAGACAGTATACTCAGTCAGAGGTTCTTGTGGCATGAGTTTTCATGTTTTAACGAGAGACATAAGTCTAAATATTCATCTGACTATTGGATCAGGAATATATAAAGTTACGATTTTATCCCTTGCTAAAAATCCACCATCAACATTAAGTCCCCTTCTTAGTGAGAGACAGTCAGTAGTCATAATCCTCAGTTAGCACTGGATGGTGATTTTTTAGTTACAGACGAAATAAGTAGTTGAACTTAGTCACAAGATCGAATGTTGCCGGATTTTCGATTGTACGAGCGAACCATGGATTGAACGAAGATCCTAGTAGCATTATAGAGCATCGTCTAACGAGTGTAGATTGGTGTAGCACCGTTGATTTGGTGATGGAACCTTGGTCGATTAGGATTCACGGGTCCAGGCCCAAGGAAGGAAATCCTTGTGGAATTAGGTTTTGGAAATAAAATTTGATATAACAGGGATAAATACCTTCTCTTTTTTTTTATTTCTCCCTCACATAACCGACCAAAACCTTCATCCCTTCATCTTCTTCACGTCAGCAGCAGAGGAGGAGAGCAAAATTTTTGCCGGAACCCATCGCCGCCAATCGTCCGGCCTGTTTCCGTCCAGCACTGACCAGGTACGCAAAGTTTTTTTTTTTTTCAGAAGTTGATATCTTGTTCATAAGTTGTTCATGTGAAGATTACATATACATATACATATATAGGTGTGAGTTTTGTAAGAAACCCTTATTTTAGGAACATGCGTTCGTTCGTTAGTTTAAGAAACGGGCAATAACCCCTAACTTACGAGAGATTTTTTTTATAGACCTGTATATAATAATAAAATTTTGTTTATGAGCTTTGTTGAAAACCAAAATTTTACCTTGAACTGTGAGTTTTCACGAAATCGGAATAAACTCTCGTTTTCGAAGACGGACGATCGTATAAGGGAAATTTTTTTTAAAAGTGAGTATTCACGGAAAATATATTATGTATGTATTTTATTTACGTGAGTTTTCTCATGCTAAAAAGAAAAATTTCGAAAATTTTATGTGAGTAATTTATGTTTTATTATTTTGTTAAAATCAAAATTGATTTTGAATAATCTTTAAAAGTAGACAATTATTTGTGATAAAATATCGTCTTGGTGTGATTTTTTCATAATTCAGTGATGAATGATGACACGGTGGAAATTGTGTCCATGATCTCATAAAACCAAGTTTGGATTTTTGAAAATCAAAGTTTTGTTCATTTTCGCAGGTTAAAAGAAACAAGCAAGTTTTGAAGTGTTAACTCTTGTATCACAATCACTACTGTTAGTGGAATCGTAAAGAGGTAAGAGTTAAGAATTACTCCCTCCGTTTCACAAAGACAGTCCGGTTTGACTTTGTCAAGATATTAAGAAGACCGTAGTAGTTTACTTTCCTACCCTTAATTATTTATTTAATTTATTTCAATAAATATGTTAGTAATAAAAACTACCAAAAATGGTGTTTGGAAAAAAAAGAGAAGATTATATACTTATGGAGTATAACATTTATAAGGAATTTAATTTGGAACCATATATATTGTTTCCTTAATTATATAGATTTCATTAATATTTTAGATTGGGTGCCATCAAAAAAGCATTTATGGATATAAAAAACTTAAGGGTATGTTAGAGAGTTCATTAAAAAAAATGACTATAAACAGAAGCTGGACACATTTTTGAAACAGACCAAAATGGAATAGAGGACGGTCTTTCAGAAACAGAGGGAGTACCATTTTTGATATATGTTGTTACCGATGTTTCTTGACTCCCGGCGACCATTCTTCAAGTTCCTATGAGGAATATTCTGACACGTCTAAGCCAGAGATGAAAAGCTCTGCAGATGCGCGCGCCGAGGTAGCTCAGTCTCTAAAGAGGGATGGAAAGTTGATAGATGGAATGTCCCTGGATAATCTGAAAGTTGTTCGCGATAGGCTTTTAAATTGAGAAGCCGGAGATAAAAAGCTTGCAGCACGGTGCCGACTTCAGCAAACAAAGCTAACAGCTGAGGACGAAATTCGATATCGTGATGACGATGTAGCTTCATACTCAGACGAATCCATATGTGTTAGAGCATTGCTCGGTTGAACTCACCAAGCGTTGGTATGTCAAGTTTGGTTGTCATATTTTAGTGAATCAAAACTCATTTAAATAGTCGCTTGATTATGTAGTAGAGTCAACTTCGTATAGGTTAGCTTGAAAGTATTAGGATATGAGACATTACAAGTATTACGTGAAGACTTGAAGAAGAGAAGAAGCAAGGAGCTACAACGACGACATCATCTTTCCTCTTGAGGTTAGCAATATTTGACTTGAACTGTTTCATTCCCTAATGTATCTTTCAAGTCGTGCATATTTAAAACATAACTGCAAAGCATGAATGATTATACTCTAGTTAGACATAGTATTAAGGAATACAATACGAAGTATAACGCTTATCTTTTTAACTTCGTATATAAGACATCGACATAATCGTATGAATGTTATTGTGATTATGTGTATGGGTAAAGGTGAAGATTTCATTCTAGGAAACAATGTTTTTACATTCGTTTAAAGGAAGTAGTTCATAAACTTGTTTTGTGAATCGAAATGGAAATCGCTAGGCTTATTAGTATTTGTTATTCATTGCAAATATTTGGATTACCAATATGTGTGATTAGTATAATCTCTCATGACTTGTTTATGTTCTTGGTAAAACTATTCACAAGGCATGACTTTTGTCTTGTATGACTTTTATTAGTGAAACCTATCTTAAGTAATCACCTGAGATGGTACGGTCGATTTGTTGTTATTGGTATGACCAACTATATACATTGGGGAACCTATCCTATGAAGAGGTGCAACCAATCACAAAAGGGGAATCGATCCTTGTAAGAGGTGCAGGAAGTTTCTAGTTATTGGGAACCGATCCTATGAACATGTGCAACACGTTTTTAGTTATTGTGAACCGATCCTATGGACATGTGCACCAAATACAAGTTAGATACCATATATATGTGGAAAACGATCTTAGTACCTAGTCAACCGGATTTTGGAAAGCTAGTGTGACTAATTTCAGTACCCACATGGAGGTAGAACCGAAACTTGTTTTGGTAGAACCGTGAAACCCATGATTGGTGATCGAGTGTTCTTGATCAATCACATAGTTCTTGGAAGTCAGATGAACCAATTCTAAACTTGTTTGTAAGTGTGGCAAATCGGTTCCAAGATTGTAAATATGAAAAAGGATTTACAAAGTTAAGATGTCGACATACTTTGGACATGTACATCAACTCTTATCTTTTATTGTTCAAAGATATTCCTTAATAGCTAAAGGAGAATTCCGGATCGAACTAAATTGAGAATCTTTTAATTAAGGTTTTTAGTTTTATATGCCTTTATTTTCCAAAAAATAAATGCATATTTTTAGAAAGTTAAAATTTGTAATGTGAATTTACTAATTGAATATTTTCTACTGAGATTTCGGTCAATATTTGGACAAAGTATTTCAAGGAATTATGGAAACCGAATTTGGACGTTAATGCATATCTTAAGAATATGTTCCGTTTTGGAAATTCCTTGGTGTCCAAACATCCTTGGTCTATAAATATTGAAGTTTGCATCTCAAGTAAACTAATCCTCAGAGCCAGTAAAACTACATGGTTGTGTTGTTACTGGTGGAGCCGCAAGAGGAAAGTAACCTAATTATGCGAAATCTCTTACGGCCGCTCGGTTTAAAGACTTCTTTGGGATTGAGAAGCTCCATTAATACTGTTGGTGGGAAACTAGATAATTGCAGTTTATTATTAGTTTTCGATTGATTTGATTGACTAACGGTGGTTGAACTTTGATTGCACCTGGTGTGTTTAAGCTTGAGAATCTTATCCTATGATATAAGATTCACTCAAACTAGATCGAAGTTTCGACGGGGATATTTAGAATGTTTGTAGATCTAAAGACGTCTTGTGATAATCCAACGTTAATAGACTCCTTTCTGTGTGTGATTGATCATAAGAGATTCAAGTTGATTGTGTGCATGTGTTTATTGAAGATCTAAGAAGATTTGAATACAAAGAAGACTTTGAAGATTTCTGATTTGGGTTCATAATATTTGGTGTTCACAATACTTGTTTCGGTTGGAAAAGGATCCAACTATAATCGGTTTATACTTGTGGTAGATTTGATTGATTAGTTGAGTAGATCAGAATCAATACATTTCTTTGGATTAAGAGTATTGATTGCAAAATCTCAAAACGATTACTTCGGTAATTGATAGATCTAAGGACCTAACAAAGGAGTTTATTGGGATAAACAGAAGAGCCTTTTGTCGAACTCATATCACTTGATTGAAAACAGTTGTTACCTAACATATTTGTTGCTCCTTTACTGTTTGGAATACGAACCAAAGGAATTGTTCCAAGTACGTGACTTATTACAAGTTGGAGGCGTGGGAATATAAACGGAACTAAGTGAACTATAGGTTTAGTTGCTTGGTCTCAACTATACGAAGTTGTTTTATATTTTTTACAGCGGCTTAATCCTGAGAGTATTCAATTGTGGACAAGGTTCCGGGGTTTTTCTGCATTTGCAGTTTCCTCGTTAACAAAATTTTGTTGTGCCATTTACTTTATATTTCCGTATTATAATTATTTTATTATAATTAAAGTAAATTACATTTTTTACATTAACAGGGCACTTGATATCTATCCTATTGGTTTCGGTTATTATCGTACCTTTATCAAGTGAACACTTTGTTATTGTATTGTCTCGATTCACATCCATAGACGATCACACAAAGTGTTTTGGATTTATCCACTTGTCTGATATAATTATTCACGTGTTGGGCCAGTCCGGACTAATCCTAGTTCAAGTGAACATGTAAGGACTTGCCTTACAAATTAGCACAGAATCTACTCTTGATCTCTAAGGATAGAGGTGGATTGGGGAGAACAGAATTTCTTAGATAGAAAAGATAATTTTTACTTAATAATTTCATGATGATTTCTACAAACAGAAGGAGAATATAAAAGAGAGAGTTTAGTGTGTAGGTGTGCCACTCACACATACACACTCTACTAATCAGACTTAGCAGCAACTAATAACTAACTGACTATTAATTAGAATAAACCGTATACTAGACCCCCCATAACCCAGGTGGCCCTTGATTGAACTTGGCAGCCCAAAGCTGGGTCCTAACAAATCCCACTCCTCCAAATTATCCTTGTCCTCAAGGATATGAAATGAGCTTCAGTGCTTCACCGATGAAGAGCAAAACTGTTGCAGATTGTATCCCCATCTCGAATATAGTACAAAATGTGAACTTGCAATTCTTAATAAAAACCCACTGCCATTTCCCATGCTCCATAATCCAAGAGTGAATACAATGATACCAAACTGGGATGAGAAAACCAAACACCTATACTTATTTTGAATGATCAGTCTGCACACTAGAAGCACAACATCAACTGGTGAGAGTATTTTCATCTTTTTGAAATCCTGTAGAGTTACTTTCCTTTGAACATGACTGACATCTCCAACAAGCAGCTGACAACGAGGTTCTTGTGCATGGCCGGATTTATGTTCCTTTGTAATATGAAGTCTCAGAATAGTACGGAGAATATGAACTTGCTGCAAGGTTTCACCACACAACTCGCAAGACTCTAAGTTGCCACCATTTTGTAACAACAAGGACACATTCCCACTGTATTCAACCATCATTTTTGGCCCCTTAAGAACAATAATACAAGGATCAAGAGTATCTAGACATAGTTTAGTATTCCTCATGATCAACTACAACAACTCAACATACACAACGTCTGTAGCTTCAGAGAATCCTTGTTTGCGTGGCAGGGATATATCATTTTCTATCCTGATTGAACTTACAATTACACTCTCAGGCATTTTGAATACACCACATATCAGTTTTGCAATCACCAACAACTTTGCTAGCACAATAAGGAATGGGTTATAAAATCCACGACCGCTTCGAGGAGTCTTCACAAAAGCTGTAGATATATCCGCTACACCACCACCTGGAACCATTTGGATCAACCTGTAATCAGTTCCTATCCAACTTCCTCGATATAACACCCTTCCAGCACAATCCCTACTGATGTCTTCAAATAATTTCCCTCTATCAATTAGAGTTCTAGCAAGAAACATGCTATTGCAGAGACATTCACCACTTCTTGCACATATAATAAATAGCCCACCAATACTCATACTTGTGCAGTTCAGTAAATGTTGATTTGAATTTGAAATTGTTGAAAAAAGAACTTTTTTAATCTCTCCCATATGAGTTGGAAAACTGACCTTTCTAACCAAAATTTGATCAAAGAATTCCTGTGAAAGCCTATTCTCAGTTTCCCTTGACATTTGAAGCACTGATTCCACTTTGTTGGAACTCCTAGCACTACTGCCACAAGTGATAAGGCTTGATGATCTAAGTATTATTCCCACTACCCTTTCAAGGTATTCTTGGCCATGTAAACTCCATTCAGTACCAGACTTGTTGTTCCTTGTCGACTGGAGTATCAATTTATCCCTAGGAGCACACTCTAGCTGCGTTATTTTACCAACCAGCATACTAGAGTTTCCACTATCACCATTTATACCAAACAAAAACACATACAAATACTCAAATAGCACTTCAGAACAGTACCCGACTCCCATAATTAGCTCATATACACAATTTCCACTTCTTCGTACATCAATTTATTTTCCCGGATCAAATACCCTTTGAGAAAAATCCATGCTACTACAGAAACAGTTTGCACTACTTTCAAATATATGAACATACCCCAGTTCGATCATTCCTGGAACAAACAAAATACAATCACAGGCATAACAGGTGATACTGTTTCTGAGTGACATTTTCGCAAACAGATTCCTGTGGTAGCAGCTGTCACCTTCTCTAACCAATATAAACACTACTGAATTCATAAGTCTGGAATCCAATTGGTACCCAGGTTGAAGAAAAATCTCATGCAAAAGTTTCTCATCATATTTATCAATTGGAATAACCCAACAAGAAGCAAGCATTTCAAGACAGAATTTGAACCCTCTCCTAGCAATAGAACGATAAGAACATATCTCACCCACTAGAAACTCTTTACCACGATCAAAAGGCATTCGACCATACTCAGAATTAGACGAAACAAGAATCACAGAAGTAATTCGAATTGTTTTTAGAATGAAAAATACCTTGAGAATTTTGAGTAGGTAAGAAACAAACTGATTAAGATTATCATTACTGATTAACTTCCAATCATCAAACTGCCCAAATTCATCATTAGAAAGCAGATTCAATGTGTTGTAATTACTCCCCTGATGAACCCTAACTCCGATACCCTGGGATTTCCCAAAATCATTAAGAAAATCATATGTAGAAATGAAAGGTTTACCTTCCTGATAAGCTAGAAACGTTGAATTACCATTGTATTTCTTTACTTCAGCTTCAAAAATAGCTTCATCCATATGCGAGACTTGAATTTTTTTTGTAGATCTATAATTTTCTTCATCTGCTAGATTTGAATCTGTAGAAATTGAAGAATGAAGCGTGAAATCACTCACTGCTTTTGACTCAATAGGAATTACTTCAAAATCTGCGTCGATTTCATGTGTAAAATCAGATGACGGTTTGAGTGAATCTCCATCTGGTTTCATCTTATTCATACAATCAACCACATCCTTCCACTCAGCAGCGAGAGCTTCAAACGCAACCTTCAAATCAGCAAATTAATTCTTCACTATATCTTGTAATTCAACCTTCAATTCGGAAATTGAATTCTTCACTTTAGCTTCAAACTCAACCCTGTTGATCATCATTGCACTCGGTCACATAGGAATCGAGTGCTCTGATACCAATTGTAAGGACTTTCCTTACAAATTAGCACAAAAGCTACTCTTGATCTCTAAGGATATAGGTGGATTGGGGAGAATAGAATTTCTTAGAGAGAAAAGATAATTTTTACTTAATAATTTTCATGATGAGTTATGTTGAGTTGTAGATTGAAATATTGTCTTAAATAAATTGTGACTATCTTGTTTCACCAAAACAGGAACGGTAACATGTTTGGAATCGATAAAAAAAGGAAGAGGAAGGTACATGGAGGGCAGTATTACCCGGATTTCCCTGTTACGAGTTGGTTAAAAATTTCGTGTGTTTAGATGAGATTGAATTATGCCAACTAGATGCATACGTCTGAAGAATACAAATAAGGAAGATTTCTTCTTTTATTTTGGATTCAACATGGAGGAAATATTCACGGGATCTATGGAAGATTTCACGCAGTAATAAGAGAAGATATTCTGCTAGATTTGGTTTTATTCATAGAGTTTGGAAAGTTTGACAGCCAGCAGAAGAAGCGTGATAAAATAAAACAGGAAGGAAAATATTCCCGAGAAGAAATCATCTTCACTGCCGAAGTTATGGTGAAGATTTGAGAGTTAATGTGATGTTGTTGTATAAATAGGAGAAAAAGAGGACCGGGCAAAGGTATCGAGTGACTGGAGAGAACAGTAGAGGGTTACAGAGCAGATTTTTCTGCTACTGCAGAAGAAGAAGAACATACTACACTTGTAGACTGTCGTTTTAGAACTGTCACCGTTTCTTACAGAGACGACAGTTTTTCTGCGACAGAATAAAACAATCGTTCTCTATAATAGTCATTGTAACAGTTTAACTCAGTTTTCTTATCTTTTCGCCTCTTGTAAGCACTTTTGAGCCATAAAATTGAATTTTGAGAGTGTCTACAATATGAGTTAAATCCCTACAT
The DNA here is from genome assembly GCF_003573695.1 of Papaver somniferum. Lineage (NCBI taxonomy): Eukaryota > Viridiplantae > Streptophyta > Magnoliopsida > Ranunculales > Papaveraceae > Papaver > Papaver somniferum. Next base: position 40,230,649 of record NC_039368.1, read on the forward strand.
TGGGTCGACGGATGAATCCGAATTTCATCCATGGGTCAATTTATTTTTTCTTTTTATGACTTTTGCACTTATTTTAAATTGATTTATGATTTTAATTAATTGGTTATTATTTTATTTGATGGGTCATGCTTACTTAAATGTTTGATGTCCCATGCTTACGATTTATAACTAATATTTTGAGAATCTACCTTGGCAAAATCAGAGTCGATGTTATTTTATTTATTGAGAAATAATTATTGAGAATAAATAATTGAGCCTTATGATATGAATTCGGTGGAATCCTAGTCTCAATAACTCTCACTTTATTATTTTCATTAAATCCTTAAATTTAATCTTCACAAGTCTTAGAGTTCGAATCTTATTTAATACAACAACTTTGAAATCACATCAATTTTTGGGGCCGCCTACGCCCGCTTATTTTTAGATTAATTTTTAGGTTTATTTTTATTTTGTACAATATTTTTTCATTTTAGATTTTCTTTTTTTCTTTTTGTGTTTTTTTTGTATTTATTTTCAGGGACTTTTTGAGGATGAAGACTTCTTCTGAAGAGATGTCACCTAAGATGACACTGGCAGAATATAAGCGTAGAAATTCAAATTATTAGGCAACCTCATCTGAAATGACGCTTGGTGAATATATGCATAGGCAATGGTATGGAGTTTTTTCTCCACAAATTGTAAGTGAAGAATCCCCTCTAATGATATATGAGAAGTATTACAAATACACACCACCTAGTTTGGAACAAAGATTGCGAATTCTGGAATGCCAAAAATTATTTGATGATGATGATGATCAGTCTTGAAGTGACTCTCTGTTCCAGACAGAATTTGTAGATGACCCTGTGGATGATTGTGTAGATGATTTCCATAGATGAGTCTATCTCACAAGATAATTCACCCAACTTAGAGGTTGTATCTAGACCCCTAGACTTCCGAAAGTTACCTAATTTAGGGTTAGAATTATGTGCATCTAAAATTTTGTTGGATTACTTTGCATCCAAATACCCAAAGGACGTCCATGTTTCTGATACCGTGCATGAGCCAATTGATATTTCCCCGGTCCCAATAGTATCCCCATATTTTGTTCTTTACACACTTCCTTGTGTAGTAAAAACTAGGTTTGGGGGTAATCCTCTATTTCTGACAGTTTCAATGTCCCCACATTTTCATAACATAATTGTGAAGTTGTCGTTTGTAAATACTGTATTTTGGGTTGATCCCCAAATTTTCAGATTGTTAATTTTTGGGGATCCTTTTTGTACATTCCAGTAGGTATTTTTGTTTTATTTTTGTTTTTCTTATACGTTCATTTAGTCTTTGCATCTTATGAGTTTCTAATCTTAATTTTTTCATTTGGATGACTCAATTACATTGAGGACAATGTAAGGTTTAAGTGTGGGGGAGCATTTAACTTTTTACTTTACTTTTTCAGGAATTTCCTTGGAAATTATGGTCAGCTGTGTGGCGGGTCTATTGTAGGTTTGTAGGTATATTATGACCAGTTGTGTAATGGGTCTAAAAAAATGATTATTAGAGTTATGACCAGCTGTGTAGCGGTTTTTTTTTCTTGCATGTTATGACCAGCTATGTAGCGGGTCTAAATAAATGAAAAAAATAATGATTGTTAGGGTTATGACCAGCTGTGTAGTGGGTTTTTTTCTTTTTTCTTGCATGTTATGACCAACTGTGTAGCGAGTCTAATGAATTTTTTTTTTTAAATATGACCAGTTATGTAGCGGGTCTCTCTCTCCCTCTCTCTCTCTCTTATTATATGACCAGCTGTGTAGCGGGTCTTCTTCTGTTTTGCTCGAGGACTAGCAAAATGTAAGTGTGGGGGAATTTGATAAGCACGAAAGTGCGATTCTTTTTCACCCATAATTACAATAGCTAGGACTCATTATTTCTTTTATAAATTTGTTTTAGATGTTTTTGGAAAAATAAGCACTTGTGGAGAATTGGCGCGAAAAAATGTTATTTACACCCGGAGGACACGTGTTATTCGGATTCTCACTGTTGGTTAAGAAGCACCTCAATTACTAAGGGGCACCTTCTTTACTATTCATAACCTATTTTTATTCGCACTCTGGATTTGTCTAAGGGCTGTACACCTTCTTCTTCATTTCAAATTCCGTTTTTGGCGGGAAAATGACAGCAGAATTAGGGTTTCGGTTTTGGAGGTGTTTGGGTGAGACTAAATGTCTGAAATCAGATGGGTTTGTTCCTATGGCCTAAACAAGATGGTAATGTGCTTTGTTTCAGTTATATTTGGCTGGATAATCAACGATTGATGAAAACGGCAAGAACAAATATGGCGGGAAAAATGTGTTTGAAAACTTGGTTGACTGCGTAAATCCCTGGATTGAATTCTGTTGAGTTGTAGCTGGAAATATTGTCTTAAATAAATTGGGACTATCTTGTTTCACCAAAACAGGAATGGTAACATGTTTGGAATCGATAAAAAAGGAAGAGGAAGGTACGTGGAGTGCAAAACAGAGGTGGAGTATTACCCGGATTTCCCTGTCAAGAGTTGGTTGAAAATTTCGTGTGTTTAGATGAAATTGAATTGTGCCAACTAGATGAAGAGTGTGAAGAATACAAATAAGGAAGATTTCTTCTTTTATTTTGGATTCAACATGGAGGAAATATTCACGGGCTCTTTGGAAGATTTCACACAGTAATGAGAGAAGATATTCTGCCAGATTTGGTTTTATTCTAACATAAAGTTTGGAAAGTTTGACGCCAGCAGAAGACACGTGATAAAATAAAACAGGAAGGAAAATGTTCCCGAGAAGAAATCATCTTCACTGCCGAAGTTATGGTGAATATTTGAGAAGATTTGAGAGTTAATGTGATGTTGTTGTATAAATAGGAGAAGAAGAGGATCGGGCAAAGGTATCGAGTGACTGGGGAGAACAGTAAAGGGTTGCAGAGCAGATTTTTCTGCTGCTACAGGAAAGAAGAAGAAGAAGAACAGACTACACTTGTAGACTGTCGTTTTAGAACTGTCACTGTTTCTTCCAGAGAAGACAGTTTTTCTGCGACATAATAAAACAATTGTTTTCTGTAATAGTCATTGTAACGGCTTTACAGCGTTGCGAAACTCAGTTTTCTTATCTTTTCACCTCTTGTAAGCACTTTTGAGCAATAAAAATGAATTTTGAGCGTGTCTACAATATAAGGAGTTAAATCCCTACACTGGGTCGACGGATGAACCCGAATTTCATACATGGGTCAATTTATTTCATTCTTTTTTATGACTTTTGCACTTATTTTAAATTGATTTATGATTTGAATTAATTAGTTATTATTTTATTTGATGGGTCATGCTTGCTTAAATATTTGATGTCCCATGCTTACGATTTATAAATAATATTTTGAGAATCTACCTTGGCAAAATCAGAGTCGATGTTATTCTTTTTATTGAGCAATAATTGTTGAGAATAAATAATTGAGCCTTATGATATGAATTCGGTGGCATCCTTGTCCCAGTAACTCTCACTTTATTATTTTCATTAAATCCTTAAATTTAATCTCCATAAGTATTAGAGTTCGAATCTTATTTACTACAACAACTTTGAAATCACATCACTTAATCCTGAGAGTATTCAATTCTGGACAAGGTCCCAGGATTTTTCTGCATTTGCGGTTTTCTAGTTAAAAAAATCTTCCAGTGCCATTTACTTTATATTTTCGCATTAAAATTGTTTTATTATAATTAAATTAAATTGCATTTTGTACGTTAACAGGGCACTTGATATCAATCCTATTGGTTTCGGTTATTACCGTACCTTTATCAAGTGAACACTTTGTTGTTGTATTGTCTCGATTCACATCCATAGATGATCACACAAAGTGTATTGGATTTCTGCTCCTGTCTGATATAATTATTTACGTGTTAGGCCAGTCCGGACTAACCCTATTTCAAGTGAACATTGTGTTGAAATATTCCTTGAGTGATTGTTGCTCCAAGAGGTTTATACACAGTGGGTCTTGTATAGATTGTGATCAAAAGTTTAATATTATGGTGTATTTGGGTACCCTTGTCTTTTCAATATGGATGCCTAGAGAATGTAGAATTAGGCCATATCCACCTGGTAGGGAAACTAGGCGATTGGATGAGGCTGATTTTCGATTCGAATGCGAAGAAGACGAATATTTCCATACAATGTATGGGGATCCCGAGGATCAGTTGGAAGAAGTTCCCAATGAAAATTTAGACAACGACTCCGAGGAAGAGATTGAAGAGGATTCCATGGAGGACGATGATCATGAAGATGACGAATCTGATGAATCTGACGATTAGTCTTACTTGAAATCTTCTTGAACATTTGAACGTCCTTTTAGTCTTCATAGTATATGTCTCTTTGATCGTTTAAGAAACTTTACTTCGGAATTAGGATTTTATTTTTGAATGGAAAACCCTTTTATTAATATTTGTTACTTTGTCTTACGCCTCTGATTGAATTAAACGAAGTGAACCAATGCTCATGTACCAAAATCCATCATAATCCCTCGACATACTCCAGCGACATCCACCTGTGAAAAACACTAGAATGTGTGAACGCCGCGTGGGTTGGGAAGACGTGTGACACATACAAAGTCGTGGGGCTATTTTCTGACCATTCCAGACTTGGTCATTGTCAGTCCCCAGTACGTTATTTTCCTCCGCATCTCCAGTATTGATCTTGCTTGAAACTTAGGGTTTTAGTAAAACTCGCAGCTGAATTGACCATTCGCAGATGATAAGTATCCACCGTATCTAGTATATATCTTCAAGACTTTGGGTTTAGCATCTACACGAATATTTCCTCAATTCCTGAGTTAGTTTCATCGTACAGAGGAAATTTCAAATTATCATCATACCTCTCACCAACATGTCAGACAGTAGTTCATCTCCACACGTATCTCCATTAAAGTGGGGAGCCAAGAACTCCAACTCGGTACGAGGTATTCCCTTTTTGTTCCTTATTTTATAATCAAAGACTGACTAAAGAAAATATTTGTTGCAGATGAACCAGGGTGACCAATGTTCTTCTTCTTCCCCACATAACTCGAGAACCAAGCGCACCATCAAGATCCCTGCTCGTTTCAAACCGGTCTGTGCGGGTGTTGGAAGGTCAGTAAGTTTCGTTAGAGATTTTCTCGAATGAATATTTATCCATATATCTGTTGAACTTAATACTGTATTTGCAGGTCGATATTCACGTTGTTGAGGATGATAAGAAGAAGAAAAGACAACTACTAGTAGTTGATGATAGTGTTGATGATGACTCAATCAACCTTGTAGATGCTGATGTTGAAGTTCTTGTTCGTGAGTAACCGACTGCTGGACTTCCATTTGACATTCTCATGGAAAATTCTTGCCGGATAATCAACTTGTTGGTGGGTTCATCGTGCCCAAGTGTTATGCATCGCTGTACACCAAAATCTGGAGAAGATATGGGCATATCTCCACCATGGAGGTATGAAGGGATTTTACTCTCTTGACCACGGTCGACGCCTTGTTGCCCATTGTCGATGAGATGAACGATAAGAACTTGCGAGATGTCAACAATAAAGATCTTTATAGATGGAATGACATGATCTCGAATTACGAGATCTTGAAATTCAATGTAGGATGTCTTTGTCGTCACATTGAGATTATCAAAATTGATAGGGCTGTCATTGTTGCCAACATGATTTCCTCTTCGACTGCTATCATGGAGGAAGAGAGAGCACTAGGTTTGAAATCAGTGAGGGTTGACAAGGCAATTGAAGATCTGAAGATAAGAAATGAAAATTTCCGAACGAAGTTGAAAATGATGTCCAGTAAGAATTATTTTTTGTTGGACGGTGTGCTCTAGATGAGCATTTATGATTGTTCTTTTTTGAATAGGTTTAGGCTTTTCTTTAGGTAAAATAATTGATCATGGTATAAAGGTTTGTTCAATTATGAAATGTTTAATGAAAAAATGAGCATTTTGCACGCTCTTTGGAGGTGTTGATGGTGGTTTTTAGTTCAAGGCTATAATTGTAAAACCAGTATTTAATGTTCCATCGCGCTGCAAAGGGTAAAGCCGTTTAACATATACATGAAATTCACTCAGAATGGTGCGTGCAACGGTAATCCAAGATATTCTGTGAAATTCTATGTTTTTTTAGCATTACCAATTAATGCCTGATTCGCCTTGTATTTTCCGTGCTATGTTCCCAGCCGAAGTCTCATCATTGACATGACATAACGATTAAGTGTTCACACTCAGCAGAGTAGCATGCATCTCCCGAAGTGGCAATATTGAGATCTGCGTGAAATACCCACACAAGATACATTACTCCCTGACAAAGAGAGTATCGAATCGACGCTCTTTTAATTAAAGACAACTCGATCTAACATGTTTAATTTCCTTAAGGAAAATCTAGACTGCCCATATCAGTCTCAGAAACGATCACGGCCACACAAGTTGGCCGCGCAATTTAACAAGCCTAGTCAAACCCTGGCAGTAATAGACAATTATCGTGATAACCACCGAGGGGCCCACTTATGCCCTAGCCGGTCGAACATCACCATACATATACCAGCGCCATCAAACGCCAACCCTAAGTAGGGGGGCTGCGCTGCTTGGGAGGAGCTCGAACGAGCTTGAACTGTCCAAGACAGTCTCAAAACCATCACAGCCGTCCAACTTCGCCTGCTTGCTTGGACGGGGTTAGATGATCCCATGAGCAACTGGGGAAACGCTGACATGCACACCGGCGGCCTTAGTTTCTCCTTTCTTGAAGGACTTACCCATGGTGGGTCCATTGAGCAGTGAAACGCTTTCCCAAACCATGGCAAGCGTGATGTTTCCAAACCTTAAATTGGGTCGCGGAAATACACTAGCGTCTTAAATCGATCACGACATCCAACTTAGCCAGCCTATTTGGATGGATTAGATCGCGTTTAGGACCATCAGGAAGGTATGCATGCGTTCACCGTCAGCCCAACATTATCCCCACGTGATCGATCTCCCGAAAGGAGGCCAACGGTGTACCAAACCATTTGGTCAAAGTCGTATGGGCGTGGCTGTTTCAAAACCCTAATTAGGGTTTGAGGCAACACACATCTGTCATAAATTGATCGTGACCATCCATCTTCACCTGCCTAAACGGACGGCTTGGATTAAAAACTAGGCGATCAATGGAGTGCCTCAATGATCACCGTCCGCCATTCTATCACAGGGAGCGATTGACCAGATGATGGCCCGCCGTGCGGCCTCCAAAAACAATCACTCGAAGATGGTTAGATGTGGTGCCATTTTAAGACGCTTAATCCACGACTTATTCAATCAAGCTTTAAAACAACGATGCTTCGTGTATATCGATTTTTTTGAGCTGCTTGCTTAAAAGCGATGCATTACATGCATCAAGCATGCACGATATTTCATGAGTATCAATTCTATAAATAACTTAGTTATTTAACCTAATAGCACCGTATGTTATTTCTTGCGCGGGTCCCACGACTTGACCCACGCATTCGAGACATCAAACATGTCACAAACTGGGGGATACTTATTGGGGTATTGGTCTGGCGGTTTACAGCGTGCGGCGTGTAACGCCCCCATTACGAGAACGTGTCAGGAAAAGTGGACGGTTAACGGTGATGAGGGAAGTGGGCAAAGGCGTGATCGTGTGACAATCACCTACACGACCCCATAACTCCATCACTCAACTTCCTCCACTTCCTACGAGATGAGGATTGCGCTCAATTGACTTGTATAAATAGGTTCTTCGACCTATTTTCAAACAACACGAAAAAAACCAAGTGTTGTCATCACAGTATTCAGAAAACACCCAGAACTGATAGCTTACATTCTGCAAGCTAGTTCAACATTCTGATACAAGTCATAAACAACCAATACCTTCACAATCTCAACACCTTCTTCGCTTCCCTCCCTAAGATCATCCCTAATGCTAGGTGTGAAGGTCTTAAAAAGACATGACACCTAGGATTTAACACTTTTTTAACCAAAAATTAATCTCCAATGCTAAGGTCAAGGTTAATGAAAATCATGACAAGGATGCCATCTCATAAAAAGGGGTAAAGGAGAAGGTCATATCTTCACCTTCTTCATGACCCTGGGTCTATTGACACATCACCAATATTTTATTCCAAAATTGATTTCTTTTAATTAGAAAATATTGTTATTGGGTGATAACTTCAAAGATTTTTTTTCCCCATAATTATGAGCCCTTTCCAAAATTGATTTTAGGGTAGGAAGACTTTAGCATTGGAGATGAAACTTGAGGTAAAATGTAAAATTTTCATTTGTTTTAGCCACATAGGAATCACCCCTAATAAAAAAAATATTAATAAGACCCCCACGTAGGATGACTTCCACCCTTAGCATTGGAGATGCTCTAAGATCAACCCCATCTCCTTCACTTTGTGACCGAAGCAAGTCTGGAACGGCCATTTCTTGGTTTAGGCCAGAATCTAAAAGTACTCCCATGCAGTGCATTTTTTTAGGGTTTAGTTTCGTTTCTCATTACACACCCCAAATTTACCAAAACCAGCAGAAACAGTTTTCACCCATAAACAATTGGAAACCACAGTGGGAGGTTGATCTCTCGGTTGCAAAAAATCGATTACAATCTTCATTTCAGTCTTCCTAAATTGAGAACGGGTAGATCTTAGTTCTAACACTCAGTCCTTAACCTGATTTTATTCCAATCACCAATCTCGATTTCCGCTCCGTGATGTATCCCTACCAGTTGAATTCTCCAAAAATCACAAGCTATGAAGCACGGATACTTCAAAATTGGTGACGTATCAGTATCAATGCCCGTATCAGTATCGAATACTTGGGGATACCTGGGGATACGTATCAGATACTCCATTTAAAGTGTCACCTTTTTTTTAATTACAAAAAGGGTAGGGGATACTCTGGGATACCTCTTAGATACTCTAAGAGGGGTTACTTCTTATAATTTATAATTTATTTTTATATATAAAATCTATATATTCATAAACTCATACATAAAATCTAAATATTTATAGATATTTATACTCATCAACATATCGAATAATTATATCTAAATCTAATAACTTGTTGACTACAAAGAAAGAAGATTTGGTGGTTATTTTATTGTGCTTGATCTCCAGTGTTAGAAAATATAGTTTTAGGGTTTCTTGGGAAGCCATGTTCCTCATGTTGTTCGGAGTACACAAAATTTTATTCATTCAATTAACAGAATTAAAAATGAACTCCAAAATGCTGAGAATTTAATGTTTGCAAAAAGGATCGGAGAAAGTAAAATATGAGATATTAGTGGAGATGCATTTGATCCACTTAACAATGTTAAAGAGATTGAAATTGGAAATCTTTCGCTTGACGATGTTTGATAAAAACAATATTGATGGATGATGGGTGAGTAAGATGTTAGATAGTTTTTATCAATATTTTTTTAATATTCCAAATAGTATTTAGCGAATTTGTTATCTTATGTGTTTTTTTAGTAGAATTAACTATTATTATATATATTATTTTTTTATTAAATACACGTATCCCACAGTATCCCGTATCTCCATTTTTTGAAAATTGACGAATCCCCGTATCAATATCGCCATATCAGTGTCCCTGTATCAGTGTCGGTGCATCATAGATCACAAGTGATCAGAATCCAATCACTATGGAATACATGGCCAGGATGTTAGAAGATATCCTCGCGAACCAAGCTAACATCACCGAGCAGCAAGACGAGATGCTTCATATCCAAGGAATGTAAACCGATTGTGGGAGGAATCGACAAGAATCCACCCAGCGAATTCCATCAACGATGCAAACATCAGACATGAGCATAAAGGAAGCAATCCACAAGATTCAACCAACAACAAGGAGCCGAAACAATTTCACGGGTAAACGGATCGCCAAGAGAGTCATGCTACTGGCGAAATAAAAGATAAGCACCCAGCTTACCAAGATTTGTTAAAAAATCTGTATCAAGAGACCCTCGCAGAAGTCCGGAGGGTTATTCAACAATGCGCAGCCTCAACTGCCCATACTCTTCCAGAAGCACCTGAAGAAGGAGAAATCAACCAAGGCTTTCAAGAAAACAAATATTGCACTAATGAATGGTGCTTAGTTCCACAACCTCATAGTGTTACTGTTACCGATGCAAAGTCCTTGAGAAAATTTATGCGTCTACAAGATCGCCGAGCTAAATGGTCTGCCTTTGCGTCAACATATGCTCGTGTCTCTACTCCTCCCTTGAAACGAGCTTCGTACCAAAGTCCGCGGGAGTTCTCACAACGGTAGTCGTTAACGCAAGAGAAACCATATCTGGAACACCCGCACTTCCCATTTCCAACAAGGAAGATTCTGGAATTACTAGAAGTTTGGGTGCGAGACGGGGAAGTTCAGTTACCTCCCGTATGACGTCTTCCAAATGATCAAGAGATGACGGACCTGAGGTAATGCCACTTTCACAGATTCATTCATCTCGCTACTAATGAATGCAACGGCCTGAAGCATATTCTCCAAAGTAATATTAACTCAGGAGAGTTACCCCCTTTCTCCGAAGATTAACGTGCGCAGTTTCATCGAAGTGATCGAACCAATTACGGGTTTCTCGAGGCGCGCCATAACAACTTGGATTCGAAGCGATCACCCTTGGAGAATTCAAGTCTCGTTCAACCGAGATCTTGTGAACAAGTAAGTTTCGTTAAACAATTTTACATTTTAAAAGCCTACTGGGGACTTTACGCATGCATACCATATCGAGGAAGGGAGTCAATGATGCAGTTGTTCTTAGACACCAAATTATCTTCCTTTTACATGTTTCCCTTTTTATGCAACATTTGTAATTTTTACGAGATACTTAGAATGATCGAATTCAAAACCAGAATGCCGGATTTCAGCCAATTCAAACATAATTTCTTTCAGAAAGTCATTCATAAAATCATCTCAAAACTAAACCAATTCAAAAATTCAATCACATACTAGTTCAAAAACCAGAAAATAAAACTGTGAAAGGAATTCCTCACATCACTCAAAACACCTAAAAGGGAAATATAAAAGAAAATGCGCAAGTATTCGAGGGAAGTCTTTCAGCAACAACTCTTTCTTTTTGGAAAGAAAGCCTTTCATTTTGTGGAGAGCAGTATGCTTCAACTTCAATTCCACTGATAGCCTGTCGATCTCCTCCTCTTCCGAGCAATGAAGTCCACGGAGGGAACTTCGTTTGTTTCATCTTGCAGCTTCTGGATTTTAGAAAACCCTTCATAGAACCAGGAATCATTGAATTCAAACTTCATAAACACATATCGGTGGAACTCCCAGTTTGAAACCACCTCCTCAGAGACAGTGCACCCAGTCACGTTGCTCATGACATGAATGGAGGATAAATCTTCTTTGACACATCGGACCAACAGGCAATACAACATCTATGAGGGACGCCAAAATTTCGTCTCCCGTAGAAGAAGTAGTTGCGTTACCAAAGGAGGTTGCGCCTGGGACTTAAGAGGTACATACAGACTCTCCATGTCAAGAGCTTCATCATATTTGCAGAACATGTTAGTTAAGTCATTCGCATGTGGGAACTTCCCTACTCCTTAAAGTCATGATCCAAAGATGATAAAGACAAAGGATTGTAGTTGGGACTGCTCGGCACTATCCATCTCAAATATGCTGAATATAGAGAGACGCAAGCACGCTATCATTACGATTCCAAGATGTCCAAAGATGAGGACATACTGAAGAGAGCAGACATATTGTCAAAAAACCAGCGATATGCCCAGACGTATATGAAACACAGCGTAGACGCAAAGACGGACTCATGATCAGCAACTCGTATGATCCTTATCAACATTTGGGTTCAACTCCAACTCTCTCCCAAATTATTTCTTCAGAGACCCTGTGTGACAGCATCTATCAAGTTGAAAGCTCAATAGATACTCGTGGGCAGGGGACTGTCTCCCTCTTCTCCATTCCATGAAGAAACATCAAGGAAGCTATCGGTTCCATCATCAGCTTCTCCCTCTAATAACGAGACGATCTCTACCATTATATGAAGACTGCCAAGTTCGTGCAAGTAGAAACCATGCCTCTCCCTGCCAGCCTCTTCTGATCACGGCTATTTCCAAGAATCGTTGTTGCTCGCCAGAGCTTCACCATAGCAACAACCACTACGGACAGAGGTAATCCAAACTTTTGCATATTTTGCTTTCCCATGGAGAAGTAATAGAGTCACCAGTACGGTGGAGAGATAGTGATATCTTTATTATGGTAAACCCACCGACCATACAAGATAGAGCCATGCAACTCACGCTTGGGGACTGAGACTCAGCATGAAATTCCTTCACCGTCAGTCAAGGACTTCTTCGACACAAGAGAGACGGTCAATCAAGAAGCATGTAATTTACAAGGAAAATCAAACTGAAGGAGAAACCGCTTCAATGCACACTCCAGAAGCCGCTTCAACGCATGTTGTCTCCTGAAGCCGCTTCAACGCTCTCTCTCACGAAAACGCATATCACTCTTTCCCGAAGCCACTTCATCGTTCTCTTTAGAGGCCGAAGCCGCTTCAACACCTTACCAGCAAATGCAATGGAAGTACGTCTTTCAAGAAAAAATAAGCTCGGGATAATTACACCTGGGGACTGCCAGCACAAGATACCTTCACGTCCCTCAACTAGTTTATTTCTAATATCAACAATCATCATTGTTGAAGCTTTACGAGCCGCATAAAATTCTCAACATGAAGACGTATATGTGCATCAAAGACTCGAAAGTACAAATTGGAGATGTTTTCACGTTTCCAGCCATGCCATCGATTCTGAAGTGTAACTGGGGACTGCTCATCGCATCCCATTCCATACAACCATCCAAGATTCAGAAGACGGTTCAAAGGATGTTGCTTGAAAGAAGTCCTTGAAGACTCGGTAGCGGCACGTCGACAACGGAACACCTCTCAGTTTGTCTACTTCACTTAACGGCTCTGGAGGATTGTGCCCATACAAGCATCCCCAACATATCATCATCGCAATCAGAAAGAGAAAGATAACTGAAAGAAATCATCAAGCATCCAGTACATGCTTCTTAGGGAAAGTGTCATTCATACCCTGAAGTGCAGCTGCTTCAATGACGAAGCAACCTCTCAATCACCATCTCATTGTGCCTAGATCCCAGAAAGAAGTTTTGCCATCTGTAATTTTCATATTTTGGAAAATCCCTTCACGGAATCAGGAAGCAGCGATTTAGTGCACACGGTACTCCCAGATTGCAATTATTTCTTCAGACATGTCCAATCACATCACACGCGCTATTAATTGGAGATGGAGCCTCCGCACCTAACAAATACGACTCCTGGATCTCCTTTTCACAGAAGCACAACACGCGTGATATAACAAATGGAAGTTACAACATGCATGATGGATTATTATTCAATCAATACCTGGCTCCAGCCGCATGAAACAAAGACTACTAAACATCAAAGAAGTGTCGTCAACGCCAGGGCCAATGGCGTCTTCACTAGAGTCCTCTCCAGGAGCTGCTTCAACATTCTCTCCTAAAGCCGCTTCGACACCCTTATCGGAGGTTGCATCAACGTTCTCATTGAGAGCTGCTTCAACATCTTTTTCAGAAATTGCTTCAGCATCCTTTTAAGGATATTCCTCATGGTAGGGCCCTTCCACATCAGAGTCGGGGATTATGACGTCGTCATGAAAAGGGTATTCATATTTATCCATGAGTTCATGTTATGCTCCACCCTCCTTAACTTTATCCGGGCAGAAAACCTTTAAGCCCTAGCACTTGTTAGCTGAGATGCTTCATCGCGCCTCCACTTTTCCTCCATGCCAGCCGAAGCCAGGAAAGCTTGGACACGCTCTCGAATGATACTCATATGAACAAGGGACTTGGAATGCAGTTTGAGATCCCAACCAACAGTATGCCTAATCTACCTGAGGCCAACTGACAACATGTTAGGGGAATGCTGGTCTGAACGCCTCTTGAACGTGCCATGTTCCAAGGACAGGCCGATCCATCTCTCCTGGTAACATCTAACTTTGTCTCATAAGTTTTACCTTTATTTTGACCATCTAGTGCTTATCCCGCAATAGTGTAACTATTACGTGCTAAGCAGGGGACTTAATGTTGATGGTGGTTTTTAGTTCAAGGCTATAATTGTAAAACCAGTATTTAATGCGCCATTGCCCTGAAAAGGTTAAAGCCGTTTAAGAAGTGATGAGTGCAGAAAACCTCTTCGCTTTGTTTGAAGTAATTCAATATGAATATATACATGAAATTCACTCAGAATGGTGCGTGCAACGGTAATCCCAGATATTCTGTGAAATTCTATATTTTTTTAGCATTACCAATTAATGCCTGATTCGCCTAATATTTTCCGTGCTATGTTATCAGCCGAACTCTCATCATTGACATGACATGACGATTAAGTGTTCACTCTCAGCAGAGTAGCATGCATCTCCCGAAGTGCCAATATTGAGATCTGCATGAAATACCCACACAGGCTACATTACTCCCTGACAAAGAGAGTCTTGAATCAATGCGCTTTTAATTAAAGACAGCTCGATCGAACATGTTTAATTTTCTTAAGGAAAATCTAGACTGTCCATATCAGTCTCAGAAACGATCACGGCCACACAAGTTGGACGCGCAATTTAACAAGCCTAGTCAAACCCTGGCAGGAATAGGAAATTATCGTGATGACCACCGGCGGTCCCACTTATGCTCTAGCCGGTCGAACATCACGATACATCTCCCAGCACCATCAAACGCCAACCCTAAGTATGGGGGTCGCGCTGCTTGGGAGGAGCTCGAACAATCTTGAACTGTCCAAGACAGTCTCAAAACCATCACAGCAGTCCAACTTCGCCTGCTTGCTTGGACGGGTTAGATGATCCCATGAGCAATTGAGGAAACGTTGACATGCACACCGGCGGCCCTACTTTCTCCTTGCTCGAACGACTTTCCCATGGTGGGGCCATTGATCAGTGAAATTCTTGCCCAAACCATGGCAAGCGTGATGTTTACAAACCCTAAATTGGCTCGCGGAAATACACTAGCGTCTTAAATCGATTACGACCATCCAACTTAGCCAGCTTATTTGGATGGCCTAGATCGCGTTTAGGACCATCAGGAAGGTACACATGCGTTCACTGTCAGCCCAACATTGTCCCCACGTGATCGATCTCCCCAAAGGAGGCCAACGGCGTACCAAACCGTTTGGTCAAAGTCGTGTGGCCGTGGTTGTTTCAAAACCCTAATTAGGGTTTGCGGCAACACACATCTGTCGTAAATTGATCGTGACCATCCATATTCACCATCCTAAACATACGGTTTAGATATAGACTCAAGAGGTCCCAAGGATGTCAACGTGATCACCATGGTCCCACTTTTGTGTGTGACCGGGCGGCCTATGCACATTAGGCCCCGACGCCTCGAAAAGCACGCCCCAAAGGTGGCATGCTACACGGCTTTAAAACCCTTTGCGGCAATATATTTATGTCACAAATCGATCACGACCACTCATCTTTGTCGGTCGAATTGAGTGGCTTAGATCGAATCTTTGAAGGACCGAGAGGTGTAGACATGCGCGCCAGCGAGACGTCTCCACGCATGCCCGATCGGTCCATACAAAGCGCCAAATGCTTGGATTCGATCAAACAAGAGGGAATGATTGCGCACCTCTAAAAAACCCTAAAATTCCTTCAACAACAGCAAACATGTGCCGTAAATCATCTCGTCTGTCCAACTTCGCCAGCTTGGTCGGACGGCTTGGATTAAAAACTAGGCGATCAATGGAGTGCCTTAATGATCACCGTCCGCCACTCTATCACAGGGAGTGATCAACCAGATGATGGCCCGTCGTGCGGCCTCCAAAAACGATCACTCGAAGATGGTTGGACGTGCTGCCATTTTAAGACGCTTAATCCGCGACTTATTCAATCAAGCTTTAAAAAAATGATGCTTCGTTTATATCGATTGTTTTGAGCTGCTTTCTTAAAAGCGATACATTACATGCATCGAGCATGCACGATATTTCATGAATATCAATTCCATAAATAACTTAGTTATTTAACCTAATAGCACCGTATGTTATTTCTTGCGACGGGTCCCACGACTTGACCCACTCATTCGAGACACCAAACATGTCACAAACTGGGGGATACTTACTGGGGTATTAGTCTGGCGATTTACAGCGTGCGGCGTGCAACGCGCTCATTACGAGAACGTGTCAGGAAAGGTGGGCGGTTAACGGTGATGAGGGAAGTGGGTGATGAACACGCAAGTGTGGCACATTTTCACCCATAAATACACTAGCTGAGACTCATTTTATCACTAATAAACTTGTTTGTAGGTGTTTTTGGGCAAATAATCGTTTTTAGAAGAATCAGCTCGAAATTTTTTTAAAGGCACCTCCGGATGACAGTTTCTATTCATACTTTCATTGTTGGCTAAGGGGTACTCAATTACTAAGGGGAACCCTAATTCACACCCCAGGGCACCCCATCTACTAAAGGCACCCACGTTTTGGTTAGAAGAAGCCTTTTCTTCCCCATTTGAATTTGTTTTTTGCGGGAAAATTATTTGATGAACAACGAACTCGGAGTTATTCACTAGATTAAAAACGGAGAGTGATGATTGGAACTTTCTTGATTATTTTGATTGTTATGGGCCTATTACGGGTAAACAGGGCCGGTAAGTGTTTCACTGTCAAAGAAAAAAGAAAAGTCACATGGATTTGGATTAATAGAGGGAAGTCAATATTAGGGATACTGTTGGAAATATTTTTGGTACTTACGTGATGTCTACTTCTGCTGAAAAAATATTAAACGTGAAGGGAGTGTGCAGGTTTCCATCCTTCGTGTGAGAAGATAAACTTGAAAGAAAATATTCACCGAGTTCTTCACAAGGCTGGGAGATCTCTGAAAAAGATTTGGAAGATATTCTATAAGATTTGTTCACAAGATTTGATTAGGATTGACCTGTTTCCACTAAACAGGGGTGGTAATTGCGTTGAAATCAAAAAATGGAAGGATATTTTATCGTTTGGAACAAAACAGGGCAAGGAAGATATTCACGGGTTTCTGTTATTTATCTTTGGAAGATTTTGCGCATTAATGGGAGAAGATATTCTGTCAAACTTGGTTTTATTCTCACTGGAAGTTTGGAAAGTTTAACAGCCAACAAAAGACGCGTGAAGGAGGCAAGAAAGGGAAGAAAATATCTTGGAGATATATTCTTTTACTGCCGCGTAATGGAAGATTTTTTGGAATGATTGAGCGATATTTCTTGGTTCTGCTGGCTATATAAAGAGTGTTGTTGTTTCATAGAAGGGAATCGAGAGTTTGGGGAAGAGAATAGAGAGTTGCAGAGCAACTTCTCTGCTGCTGCAGAGAAGAAGAAGACGAAGAACACAGACTACACTTCTGGTATGTTGTTTAGGAACTGTCGCATGTTCACAGCTTAGCGACAGTTTTTCTACGAAAGTTTCCATTTATAGTTTTCTATAACAGCAGCGCCAGCAACAGTATTTGAATTTTATTGTAACGATGGACTCTGTAACACCTGACAAGCGTTGCAAACTCGTTGTATAATTATTTTTCTCTAATAAAAACACCATTTGGGCTATGAAATATATTTTGGAGTGTGTTTTCATCATGATAAGATAGACCCCTACACTGGGTCGACGGAGGAATCCGAATTTCATACATGGGTAAATTTATTTTATTCTCTATAAGACTTTTGCACTAATTAAAATGGAATTATGATTTTGATTAATTAGTTATAATTTTATTTGATGGGTCATGCTTGCTTAAATGTTTGATGTCCCATGCTTACGATTTATAACTAATATTTTGAGAATCTACCGTGGCAAAAATAAGAGTCCATGTCTTTATTTATTGAGCTATAATTGCTGAAGAATAAATAACTGAACCTTATGATATGAATTCGGTGGAATCCTAAACCCAATAACTCTCTCTTTTATTTATTATTTTCTTTAAACCTTTAAATTTAATCTTCACAAGTCTAAGAGTTCGAATCTTTATTACTACAACAACAATTAAAAATCATATCATTTTGGCGCCGCCGACGCTGATTTGTTTTTAGATTAATTTTTAGGCTTATTTTTTATTTTGTGTAGTATTTTCTTTTTATTTTAGATTTTTTTTCCTTTTTATGCGTTTCTTTTTGTATTTCTTTTCAGTGACTTTTTGAGGATGATGACTTCTTCTGATGAGACGTCACCTACGATGACGCTGGCGGAATGTAAGCGCAGAAAGTCAAATTATTAGGAAACCTCATCTGAGATGACACTTGCTGAATATAAGCATAGGCAATGGTATGGAGTTTCTGCTCCATATGAGGTAAGTGAAGAATCTCCTCTAATGATATATGAGAAGTATTACAAATACACACCACCTAGTTTGGAACAAAAATTGAGAATTCTGGAATGCCAAAAATTATTTAATGATGATGATGCTAAGTCTAGTAGTGACTCTCCATTCCAGACAGAATTTTTAGATGACCTTGTGGATGATTGTGTAGATGATGATTTGCCTAATTCCATAGATGAATCTATCTCACAAAATAATTCACCAAACTTAGAGGTTGTTTCTAGACCCCTAGACTTCCAAAAGTTACCTAATTTAGGGTTAGAATTGTGTGCTTCTAAAATTTTATTGGAGTAATTTGCATCTAAATACCCAGAGGACTTGCCTTTTCCTGATACAGTGCATGAGCCAATTGATATTTCCGCAGTCCCAATAGTATCCCCATATTTTGTTCTATACTCACTTCCATGTGAAGTAAAAACTAGGTTTGGGGGTAATCCTCTATTTCAAACAGTTTCAATGTCACCATATTTTCATAGCATAATTGTGAAGCTGTCGTTTGTAAATACTGTATTTTGGGTTGATCCCCAAATTTTCAGGCTGTTAATTTTTGGGGATCAACCTATTTACATTCTAATAGGTATATTTATTTTATTTTTATTTTGGTTTACTTTTTGCATTTCCCATCTTAATATTTGCGTTGGATGACTCAATTACATTGAGTACAATGTAATGTTTAAGTGTGGGGGAGAGGTTAACATTTTACTTTATTTTTTCAGGAATTTCCTTGCAAATCATGACCAGCTGTGTAGCGGGTCTGTTCCTTTTTCTTGCATGTTATGACTAGCTATGTAGCGGGTCTAAAAAAAAATTAAAAAAAATGAAAAATATAAAAAAGAAATAATAATAATAATTTGATTGTTAGGGTTATGACCAACTGTGTAGCGGGTCTTTTTTTTTTCTTGCATTATATGACCAGTTGTGTAGCGGGTCTAAAAAAATATATAGAAAATCAAAATATATCTATATCTATATATATGTTATGACCAGCTGTGTAGCGGGTCTAAAAAAAATTATAGTTGTTAGGGATATGACCACCTGTGTAGCGGGTCTTTTCTTTTTTTTTGAATGTTATGACCAGCTGTGTAGCGGGTCAATTTTCTGTTTTGCTCGAGGACTAGCAAAATGTTAGTGTGGGGGAATTTGATGAACACGCAAGTGTAACACATTTTCACCCATAAGTACACTAGATGGGACTCATTTTATCACTAATAAACTTGTTTGTATGTGTTTTTGGGCAAATAAACGTTTTTAGAAGAATCAGCTCGAAAAACTGTTAAAGGCACCTCCGAAGGACAGTTGCCATTCAGACTTTCATTGTTGGCTAAGGTGTACTCAATTACTAAGGGGCACCCTAATTCACACCCCGGGGCACCCCATCTACTAAAGGTACCCACATTTTGGTTAGAGGCAGCCTTTTCTTCTCCGTTTGAATTTGTTTTTGGCGGGAAAATTATTTGATGAACAACGAACTCGGAGTTATTCACTGGATTAAAACCGGAGAGTGATGATTGGACCTTTCTTGATTATTTTGATTGTTATGGTCCTATTACGGGTAAACAGGCCCGGTAAGAGTTTCACTTTCAAAGAAAAAAGGAAATTCACATGGATTTGGATTAATACAGGGAAGTCAATATTAGGGATTCTGTTGGAAATATTTTTGGTACTTACGTGAGTTCTACTTCTGCTGAAACAAATATTAAACATGAAGGGAGTGCAGGTTTCCATCCTACGCGTAAGAAGATAAACAGGAAAGAAAATATTCACCGAGTTCTTCACAAGGCTGAGAGATCTCTGGAAAAGATTTGGAAGATATTATGTAAGATTTGTTCACAATATTTGATTAAGATTGACCTATTTCCACTAAACAGAGGTGGTAAAAAAGGGAAGGATATTTTATTGTTTGGAACAAAACAGGGAAAGGAAGATATTCACGGGTTTCTGTTATTTATCTTTGGAAGATTTTGCGCATTAATGGGAGAATATATTCTGTCAGACTTGGTTTTATTCTCATAGGAAGTTTGGAAAGTTTAACAACCAACAAAAGACGCGTGAAGGAGGCAAGAAAGGGAAGAAAATATCTCGGAGATATATTCTTCTACTTCGGAGTAATGGAAGAATTTTTGGAGTGATTGAGCGATATTTCTTGGTTCTGCTGGCTATATAAAGAGTGTTGCTGTTTCATACAAGGGCATCGAGAGTTTGGGGAGGAGAATAGAGAGTTGCAGAGAAACTTCTCTGCTGCTGCAGAGAAGAAGAAGACGAAGAACACAGACTACACTTCTGGTCTGTTGTTTAGGAACTGTCGCATGTTTACAGCTTAGCGACAGTTTTTCTACAGTTTCCATTTATAGTTTTCTGTAACAACAGCGCCAACAACAGTATTTGAATTTCATTGTAACGGTGGACTCTGTAACACCTGACAAGCGTTGCAAACTCGTTGTATAATTATTTTTCCCTAATAAAAACACTATTTGGGCTATGAAATATATTTTTGAGTGTGTTTTCATCATGAGAAGCTAGATCCCTACACTGGGTCGACGGAGGAATCCGAATTTCATACATGGGTAAATTTATTTTATTCTCTATATGACTTTTGCACTAATTAAAATGGAATTATGATTTTGATTAATTAGTTATCATTTTATTTGATGGGTCATGCTTGCTTAAATGTTTGATGTCCCATGCTTACGATTTATAACTAATATTTTGAGAATCTACCTCGGCAAAAATAAGAGTCCATGTCTTTATTTATTGAGCTACAATTGTTGAAGAATAAATAAGTGAACCTGATGATATGAATTCGGTGGAATCCTAGACCCAGTAACTCTCTCTTTTATTTATTATTTTCTTTAAACCTTTAAATTTAATCTTCACAAGTCTTAGAGTTCGAATCTTTATTACTACAACAAAAATTAAAAATCATATCAGTGGGCAAAGGCGTGATCGTGTGACAATCACCTACACGACCCCACTACTCTATCACTCAACTTCCTCCACTTCCTACGAGATGAGGATTACGCTCAAATGCCTTGTATAAATAGGTTCTTCTACCTATTTTCAAACAACACGAAAAAAAACCAAGTGATGTCATCACATTATCCAGAAAACACCCAGAACTGATAGCTTACATTATGCAAGCCAGTTCAACATTCTGATACAAGTCATAAACAACCAACACCTTCATAATCTCAGCACCTTCTTCGCTTCCCTCCCTAAGATCAACCGCATCTCCTTCACTTTGTGACCGAAGCAAGTCTGCAACGACCATTTCTTGGCTTAGGACAGAATTGTACTGATTGATCTCTCGAATCTAAAAGTACTCCCGTGCAGTGCATTTGTTTAGGGTTTAGATTCGTTTCTCATTCACACACACCCCAAATTTACCAAAACCAGCAGAAACAGTTTTCATCCATAAACAGGAGGAATGTAAATTACATTTTGAAATATGCTTGAAATGATGAAAAGGTAATTGTTTTCTGCGGATCAGGCGTAATATGCTTTGAGACATTTACCGTTGATTATATTTCCTTCCACTCCTCCATCAATAGCTAAGATCTTGTAATATCCACTAGATACTGCTTTGATGACTACATATGATCTTTCCCATTTCAGAGAGAACTTGGGAGCATACATGTCTTGTTGAATGTGTTTTACTGTCCTTAATATCAAATCTCATATTTGGAATGTTCGGGGTCTTACCATTTTGTTGTAGGCTCTAGAGATCCTTTGTTTGTAGGCTTCTACGTATTTCTCCACCTTATCCCTCCTTGACTCGAGCATGTCCAGTTCAACAATTCTTGTTTTTGACACTTCGGCTTCATCCCATTGTACTTCACTGGCTGTTGCAATCCTTGCTGAAGGAATTTTGATTTCTGCTGGGAGTATGGCGTCGGCTCCATAGACGAGGGAGTATGGCGAAGTTCCGATCGAGCTCCTTGGTGCGGTTCGATAGGCCCATAAAGCCATAGGAAATTGTTCATGCCACGTTCGAGGATTATCATGAATTGTTCGACTGAGAATTCTGATCAAAGTTTTGTTGGTTCTCTCTGCTTGTCCATTTCCTTGGGGATAGTATGGTGTAGAAAAAACTTTTGATACCATATTCTTCGAGCAATTCCTTCACATGCTTGTTGGAAAAAGGAGTTCCATTATCTGTGATTATGTGTTTACGAACACCGAATCTACATATGATGTATTCTTTGATGAAGGCTGCAATCGTGACTCCGGTGGTGCCTCGAAGAGGAATAGCTTCAACCCGTTTGGTGAAATACTCAGTTGCTGTGATGATGTATTCATGCTGCTTCGAAGATGCTGGATTTATTTTCCGATGTTATCCAGTCCCCAGCTATAGAAAGGCCATGGACTGTTCACATAGTTTAGTGGGATACAAGGAGTGTGAATGAGATTACCATGGATTTGTCATTGATGACATTTCTGAACATGCGTTGCTGCATCATCCTCCATGGTCGGCCAATAATATTTCTCATGAATCTGAAGAAATAATTTCCTCTTTCCTTGATGCTCTCCCTCGTGTGTTTCTTTCAAAATTGTTGGAATTTCATGTTCAGCTAAGCATCTCAGCAAGTTTCCTCCAAAGCTTTTGCGGTACAGGATTCCATAAAGAAAGACAAATATTTTAGCTCTCTGAGTGAGTTTGATTGCTTCTTTCTTTTCCAACGACAAGTCATTGTACCGAAGGTATTTGATGTAAGGTTCCCTCCAGTCCCCAGTGTGATGGATTGTCAAAGCCTCTAAATGATGAGGAGTCGTCTGACAATTGGGCAAGACCTTTGAAAAATTCTTGATTGATCCTCCATGGAAGGCCAACAATATCCGAGCCTTTGAAGCCTTATGTAAAGTGTAAACACCAATGTTTGTCCGCATACTTCTTCATGTATGCATTTGAGTTGCTCGTTGGCTTCTTCGTCTCCAAGACATCGTGATAAAGACCCATCGGGATTTCGATAGTATAACGCTTCATGAAGCAAGAAGTAATTCTTTAGTTCCTTGAGGCTAACTTTCCCTTCTGAAAGAGAACTGCTCAATTCATGAATAATAGGTGCTCGCCAGTCGTTCGCTTGAACATCTTCAACTTGAGCAATCCAGGTAGATGACACAACACGCCTCAGCACCGTGATAGCTTTATATGCTCCCTAAAATTGTAGCTTAGAGGCAAGAGTTTCTAGGAAGTAAGCATGCCTGTTGTTGGTTCGACCGGTATGGACGATTGTTGCATCAGCAAAACGAGCCAGTAGTCGTTGTGCTTCGGCTCTGAATGGAGCAAGCGTTGTTTCTTTGAGAGAGTAGACTCCATTCATTTGATTGACCAATAACTTTGAATCTCCCCTTATCTCAAGGTGCATTGATCATGCTTGTTTGTCCAAAGACAATCCTAGTAGGAAAGCTTTGTATTTTGCTGAATTGTTGGTACAATGGAAATCCAACTTGAACGAGTGTGAGAAGACTTCGCCAGACGGGGATACTAGCACCACGCTCGCTCCTCCAGTATCATTGCTAGGGGTGGAGGATCCATCAAAGTATAAGAGCCATGTTTCTTCTTTGACAACCGAGATATCTGGAAATTCACTGGGCACGTCTTCATGTGACCTTGTGACATCTTCTCCTGGAAAGGCCGCGAGTAAATATGCAACTACTTGGCCTTTGATTGTGTTGGGAGGTACATGGGCTATGTCAAACTCTTACATCTGCAGTAGCCACTTCGCTAGTCTCCCTATCAAGGATGGTTTCAATAGCAAGAACTTTGTAGGGTTGGCCTTGGAAACGAGCACGACTCTGTTGGATAGTAAATAATTTATGAATTTATGGATTGCGTGGGCCAATGCTAAGCATGTTCTTTCAGCTTTTGGGTATCGTAGTTCAGCATCTCTCATTGTACGGCTGAAGTAGTAGATCGGATGTTCGGCGCCTTCTTCATCTTCTTGAGCAAGGAGAGCTCCAATAGCAACATCGCTGGAGGCTGTGTAGAGTATTAATGGTCGCCCTTTCATCGGGAATTTCATGATAGCAGGTGATAATAATATTTGCTGTATTTTTTCGAAGGAATCTTGTTGAACAGTTGTCCATGTGAAACTCGCACTTTTCTTCAGTAGTGGGGTGAATGAAGCAATGAATTGAGCTAACCCAGGAATGAAGCGTGGAAAGTAATTTACCTTTCCCATAAAGATCTGAAGTTCTTTCACGGTTCATAGAGGAGGCATGGTGGTAATAACTTTCATCTTATCTGGGTCGAATTTGATTCCTTCCGCCGTAACTTGGAAACCTAAGAATTTTCCAGAGGAGACACCAAAAGCGCACTTCAGAGGGTTCATATTTAACTTGTATTCTCTGCATCTTTATAAAACTTATTTCAGGACTTCTAGGAGGCATGATCGAGTCTTCTACTTCGCCATCACATCGTCAACATAGTCATCTACTTGTTTATGCATCATATCATGGAATATTATAGTCATAGCTCGTTGATAGGTAGCACCTGCATTCTTTAATCCAAAGGGCATCACAGTGTAGTGAAAAATTCCGGGGGTACAGAACGCGGTCTTGTTGGCATCATGCTCATACATCTTGATCTGGTTGTATTCGTCGTAACCGTCCATGAATGAGAACATACCATGACCGCTGGTTGCATCAACGAGCATATCAATGTTGGGTTAGGGAAAATCATCCTTCAGACAACATTTATTCAGATTCCTGAAATCAACATAGCATCTGATTTGACCATTTTTCTTCTTGATGGGGATAATGTTTGCCAGCCATGTTGGATGTTGAATGGGCTTGATAAATCCTGCTGCAAGTAGTTTCTGAATCTCGACTTTGATTTGCTCCTCGCCTTCGTGTCTGAACTTCCTAGGCGGTTGTTTGACAGCTTTGGAGCCAAGAGTGATGCGTAGATGATGAGTGACTAATTTGTCATCTAGACCAGGTATTTCTTCGTATGTCCAAGCAAAGACATCATGATACTCTTTCAACAGACTTATCAGTTCCGTCTGTTCCTTTAGTGACAATGTGGAACTAATTAAGATTGGACTTGGATCATCTTTCTTCCCGATGTTGATTGTTTCAAGATCATCAGTAGTGGAATCAGTGTCATCTTGCAACTTTCGTGGGGCATCTTGGATCTCTACATCGGGTGATTATTCACTCTGAAATGATTCTTTGGGGCGGGGAGACTTTTCATCGCTCTCCCATGTTAATTGCTAATATTTGCACCAGCGGTAAATGATCCTCCCCTCCGCATCATGACTGGCTATGAAATTAGATCCCGGAGTTGAGACCTGATCCTTGCGGCACTTGATCAGTGTAGCAAGTGACTTGATCGGTTTATCACCTGAAGATGATGATGGTTTTTCAGCAGCTTCTGTCAATGGACTTCCATCCTGGGAGTGGAGTACTGTAGATATTGCTTGGAGGTTCGGGGATGCTTTTTTGAGATTCAAGGAATTCAACAACGTAGACCGGAGCATAAGGAGATGATGAGGCCGCAATACGAACAATCTTGTTGTTGAGTATAACCTTACTGCTTTGATGGTACGTCGAGGGAACCACCTTTTTATCATGGAGCCATGGTCGTCCGAGTATCATGTGATAATCAGGTTCTTGCTCAATCACGTGAAATTTGACTTTTGATGGAATAGGTCCTACTTTCAGGTCTACATATGCATATCCATATGTATGGATTTGGCTTTAGCTTCCTTCAAAACCTGTAATTAAGATGGGATGGCGGACAATTTTACTTTGTCGGATCGTGGCCTCCTTGAGAGTCTTCATAGGAATAATATTTTTAGAAGCGCCTGTATCAACGAGAGCTCTCCTGAATTCAGAGTCCTTGATAAAACCAGTCACGTACAAGGATTGATTATGTCCTTCATCTTCCATGCGGTCTTCTTATCCGAAGGTGATATTGTTGATCGAATGTTCAGACACCATGGATACTTATTCAACTGCGAGAGACGAGGGATTTAGTTGCACGTCCGATGATATTTGGTTGAGTGCAACAAATGTGTTCGTACGTTGATCTATGGAGAAGTGTAGGAGTTCACATAAATTTTCAATCAAATGTGTAACTTCCTGGTCCACCGGCTTTTCATAAGTAATGTGTTAGATCGTTGCTCGGTTTAACCCACCAAAACATTGGTATGTCAAGTTTGGTTGTCATATTTTTGTGAATCAAAACTCATGTTAAGAGTCGCTTGATTATGTACTAGAGTCAACTTCTTATAGGTTAGCTTGAAAGTATTAGGATATGAGACATTAAAAGTATTGCGAAGTCTTGAAGATGTGAAGAAGCAAGGATCTACAACGACAACAATCATCCTTCCACTTGAGGTTAGTGATATTTGACTTGAACTGTTTCATTCCCTAACGTATCTTTCAAGTCGTGCATATTGAAAACAAAACTGCGAAGCATATTTTAACTCTAGATAGACACAGTATTAAGGAATACAATACGAGGTTTATTGCTTAACCATTAAACTTTGTAGATAAGACATCACCATAATTATTTGAATGATATCGTGATTATGTATGGGTATCAGGTGAGGATTTCATCCTAGATAACAATGTTTTACATGTGTTCTAAGGAATTAAGTTCATAAACTTGTTTGTGAACCGAAAAGGAAATTGCCAGGCGTTATTGGTTTTGTTATTCATTGCATATCTTATGAAAAACCAATATGTGTGATTGAGTATAACCGTTCATGACTTGTTTTTATTCTTGGTAGAACTATTTACAAAGGCCTGACTTATGTATTGGTATACCTTTTATTAGTGAAACCGATCTTAAGTAATCACCTGAAATGGTATGATCGGGTTTGTGTTTTGTCTGACCAAATTTGGGAAAGGGTAACCGATCCTAGTAAGAGGTGCAGTACATCACAAAGAGGAACCGATCCTTGTATAAGGTGCAACAAGGTTTATAGCAGAAAGGGGAACCGATCCTATGAACATGTGCAACACGTTTTTAGGCAAAGGGGAACCGATCCTATGGACATGTGCAACACATATAAGTTAGATACCATATATATGTGGGGAACCGATCCTATGGACATGTGCAACACATATAAGTTAGATACCATATATATGTGGGGAATCGATCCTAGTACCTAGTCAACCGAATTTTGGAAAGCTAGTGTGACTATGCACAGTACTCACATGGAGGTAGAACCGTAACTTTTTTTGGTAGAACCGTTAAACCCATGATTGTGATTGAATGTTAAAGAGTTGTTCAATTGTATAGAAGACACAATTGAAACCAAATCGGTTTAATTCACTCGAATCAATCATGAACATTATAGACACAGTTTGCAAAGATTGCATTCCTTAAGATTTAAATGTTTAAGTTCATGAACAGACCGATTTGACAAAATAACCATCTTAAGTATGTGTAATTAAGCAGCCGGATTTGAGTTTGTAAATTTTCCAAACTCAGCAGAAATTTTCGGTTCGAAAACTTCCGCCAGTATGCGTACGGGTACGCATACTTAAGGTGACTAGTTTAGGAGTTTGTAATTCCCAAACTCAGCAGATATTTTCGGTTCGAAAACTTCCTCTAGTATGCGTAAGGGAACGCATACTTAAGGTGACTAGTTTAGGAGTTTGTAATTCTTAAACACATCAGATATTTTCGGTTTGAAAACTTCTACCAGTATGCATACGGGTACGCATACTTATGTTGTCTCCTTCACCAATTTTGTATACACACGTATGCATACACTTGATTCCCGGTTTATGGATTTATACACTAATGTGCGAACACACTATATATACTTATATCCAAAGATGGTTATGTCATCAAATCTTAATTTCAATCTTTGAAACTTTCTTAGAGGATGTTATATAGTTGTTGTTCACAAAGTATTTTTCGTCAAAGCAATTTTCAAGCTATTGAAATTATCATAATGAAACATTCCAAGGTAACACAATAGATGTAACTCGGCAATTTTCATATGATCTTATTCGGGCTTCCGTCATGAATGTAAGATGAACATGGCTAAAGCGAAAGCTTTCCAACACATATTTCGAGAAATATATAAGCGAGTAAACTCAGCTCGAAATCTCAAATGTGTATAATAGAAAACTATATCGTAACACGACTAATATCTCAATATAGCAGATAGAGTAAAAATAGACTTTCCAAGTGATAGATGAGTTTAAGTCTCCACATACGTTTTGTTGATGAAGTTCCACAAGCTCCCCTTAATAGTTCTTCATCTTCAAATGATGACCGCCGAGAGATCTAAGCTCAACTACACTATCTATGTCCTAGTACGAGACATCTATAAATAGGCTAGAAATCAAGACATATAGTTTTGATCACTAACATCGACAAACATGCTTGAGATAGCAACGCATGCGAGTTCGACCGAGCAATGCTCTAACAGAAGGAGTTTCCTTAAAACTAAGGAGTTTCCATGAGATGAAGGAAACAATAATAATAATAATAAAATAAGGGGTCACAAGTTATGGGACCGGCCATGGTTAGGGCATGGTCGGCCGGCTAGTGGCCCGGTCCCGTGACACCTTTCCTAATTTTATATTATTTCCTTGATGTGAAGGAAATATCATGAAACTGAGGAATTTCATAAGATGAAGGAAATAATAATAATAAAATAATAAGGAATTACAAGGTGTGGAACCGGCCACAGCTAGGGCATGGCCAACCGGCTAGTAGACCCGGTCCTATGACACCTTTCCTAATTTTATACTATTTCCTTTATATGAAGGAAACACCATGAAACTGAGGAGTTTCTACAAACGAATGAGTTTTCATGAGATCAAGGAAAATAATAAAATAAGATAAAATATGGGAAGAGGCGTGGGACTTGACACGGCGACATGTTCGACCGGCCGGTGGGCATGGTCCCTTAGGCGCCTCAATATTTTATTTTCTATTTTGCATAGGTTCATCGTTCCTTCGTATTTTTCTGAATGCTCGTTCGTGCGTTCAGATGCTCGTTAGTGCATTTATGCTAAGTACACTTGCACCATTTTGTCGGGGCTTATTCAATAGTGGCTCAGATGTCCATACGTTGAATATTTATTACTAATCCATGAAATTCTGCTGGGAAGAGCCATGAATTGAAGCTTCATGGCTCGGATTAAGACAAGTTGTGGATGCTATGGCTGTTGAGATGCACGCAGGTTTAGCATCTGAAGGTGGCAGTAAATTGAAAATGCCTCTCACTTTCATTGATAATCTTCCTCATGGGTAACATTTTTAACTCTAAATTTTTCTACTTTTATGGAAAAATTGAGCCTTTTTCCTTTTTATTGTTGGAACTTAAGTTCTGAATAGATAACGAGTGTTGGGCTTTGTTTCATTGTTAAAAAAAGTTAATGTGTAAGTTTCTTTTGATTTTGGGAGGGCAATTTCTAATTTTTAGTTTAAGACTCAGATTTTGTTGGAAATCTTGATGTTTTCTCAACAAAGCTGCATCTGATTAGTGGAACTAATTTTGTTGGAACTAATTTTAGCAGTTTGTTTAAGCTGTTGGGTTATTGATTCAGTTCTATTGTGTAAATTCAAGAGCTTTTCGACTATGACCGACTCAATGCCAGAAATTTCATGACTTGTTTTCTTATCTGAGTTGGGAATTAAGGTGTTATACATTATTGGTTGATTTGGTTAACTTGTCTCATCATCTTTTATCCTTTTGTTGATAATGTCTTGCAATGTTACATATTTTATGGATTATCTTGGTGTTGCTTTGATTTTCAGCTTGCTTAATCACAATGGATTCTTATTAGATAATTAGTTTACTTTTCAAATAATTACTTTCTTTCTTTAATATCTTGACATTTTCTGTTGACAATTTCCTTTCTATTTTTCTTTTTATACCAGATGCAGCTTTTTGTTTCAGTTTTTATGTTTATATATTGAGTTGACATGATATCCGTTCTTTAGTTTTCTTCCACACTGATGTTTTCAGTGTTTCTATTTAGCTATTGTGGTTCTAGGATGTAAATAAACTGTTTCATCTATTAAAGCTTAACTGATACTATATTTTAACTTTTTGCTAATGTAACATTGCTGAATTTCTGAAAATTTTCTGTTCAGGGACGAGAAAGGAACTTATTATGCCCTTCATCTCGGGGGCACTAATTTTAGAGTTTTGCGGGTGCAGCTTGGAGGTAAAGGTTCTGGGATCTTGGTACATAAAGTTGAAAGGCAACCCATTCCCCCGTATTTGATGACCAGTACAAGTGAGGTATCTTGTATGCCTCTAATCTGAATTTATGTCGTACAAATGTATCCGCTCATCTTTAGGTGTAGCGGTAATGTTGTTGACACGTTTGTTGAATGCAGGATCTCTTTGATTTCATTGCTGATACATTAAATCAATTTATTGAAAAAGATGGAAATAGTTTTGATCTTCCAGCTGATGAAAGGAGGCAGCTTGGATTTACGTTCTCTTTCCCAGTGAGACAGACGTCTGCTAATTCAGGTTACCTTGTAAAGTGGACTAAAGAATTTTCTATTAAAGACCTCGTAAGTGGGGGGATGATTCTCGTAACCTAGATATGTTCTTCCATTATATACTCATTAAATGTTCCTTTAAATCACTGGATACACTTATCATTTATCCTATGCATGCTTTCTATTTTTATTTTCAGGTTGGAAAAGTTGTGACCACATGTTTAGAAGAGTCTCTGGTCAAAATAGGATTGGATATTAGAGTAGCAACATTGGTGAGCCTTTCCTTCAAATAGTTGAAGTGCTTCTGCCTTATAAAAATGCTTATTGATCATTTACATCTTAGTTGCTGCACTTTTCTTTATGGGCATAAATTATGCACATATGGCAAGCTCATGAAAGATCTACTTCAATGAGCTTGTAAAAGATGGAAGGATCCTAAAGAGGATTAACCTTTTGATAAGGCTTGAAATGGAGTCCACAGAACAAAACGTATGAAACTTTTAGCAGGTTGCATCTGCCAGAATGTGCGCACTAGTTTACATGAAAGGATAAGTGTTTGTTTGACAGTGCTCTTAAATGTTTAAACCATCTCATATTGTTACCTTTCTCTTTATCTTTTTGAAGGAGTCTCACTTATTCCGCCAAATAGTCACATTACACTGGCTTTGTTGCAGCAAGAGGTTGTTTATATTGGCGTCGCCTTTCCTCCATGTTTGAGAGAATGACTCTTAGACAATACATCTCTGACTATGGTTGTTTAACTATGCAAAAACTTTTAGTCAATTTAAAATTGGTCATCATAATCAATATTAGCTCTCATAGGCTATCATGGATGGATATTTATAGCGCAACCTGAAAAGGCTCCACTGAAATAGGCCAGCAACTTGGAGTTCTTTAGTTGGTCCTGTGGTAGTGCTTAAATAAAGGATGATTTTTCTGATGATCCTTTTCAGGGTTAAGTACTCAAGTGTGTACTTACCATTTCCTTTTATAGATTTTTGACGAGGCATGCACATGTTCATCTATTTATATTAATGTTATACTTACTAGAGCAAAATATGTTTCTCTCTCTAAGCAGGTGAATGATACTGTGGGAACATTAGCTCTTGGACATTTTCACGACGAATACACTATAGCAGCAGTGGTAATCGGAACCAGAACGAATGCTTGCGATGTGGAGAGAACAAATGCAATAATCAAGTATCAAGGCCTTCTTACAAATTCAGGAAGCATGGTATCTTTCTTTGTGATCTCTGGGATATAACTAGCTGCCTACTTTCTTAGAGAATATGTTATAACTTGCATAGTTTATATGTTGAGCTTTGGTTCTTTAGGTTGTGAACATGGAGTGGGGTAATTTCTGGTCGTCTCATCTGCCAAAAACTTCATACGGTAACGATGTAGATGCAGAGAGTCCTAACCCATATGATCAGGCAAGAAGCTGTCCCCAATAGATAATTGGTTGCTTCTGCACCGTTTTTCGTTGGTTGATTCATAATTATTGGATCTTGATTTCTTGCATCAGGGTTTCGAAAAAATGATTTCAGGAATGTATCTGGGTGACATTGTAAGGAGGGTGCTTCTTAGAATGGCACAGTAGTCGGATATATTTGGAGAGCTTCCTTCTAGCCTGTCGGTGCCCTTTATACTGAGGTGTGTTTCTTGTACAATATATATCCTATCTTCACATTTTTCATGTGTGATAAGAGGCCAGTCTTATAGTGGAGTCCAAGCCATTCCAAGTGTGGAAAAACTGTGGAATGTCAAGTCTAGTGGCTTCCAAATTGGTGTTTTCCATGAAAAATCCAAGCAGGGTTCCAAAGTTTCGCAGTACGTAGTGTGGAATCCATTTGAGCGTCAATCATAATAGCGCAGTAGAAGACGAAAAGCGCAATTGTGAATAGCGCTGAACGCTATTGTGAATAGCGTAAGTCAAACGCTAATAAGAATTGCGTTTAGCACCAATCCGAGTAGCGTCAAACTAGCTCTATTCTTAATAGCTCTGAGCGCCGTTAAGAATAGCTTTCAGCGCTAATGAGAATAGCATCGTCCAAAATTTATTTTTATTACACCCTTCTCACACCACATGAATGAATTATCTGTTTTTGATGTTCATATTTTTGTTTATAAATTGAAATTAAAAAACTTAAATCAAAACAAAATCTTCAAAAAAATAATAATAATCTGGAATTAAATATTTAAAATTAGCTAATTTGAACCAATAAAACGTGAACCGAATATAATTTCATTGATTATTGAAAAAACTTAAAATAACTTAAACATGGATTGAAATAACTTAAAATTACATGGATTGAAATAACTAAAATTTAGACTTACACATGATCCGATTTTCATTCTCAAGTTTTATTATCGGTATGATCGCGGGATTTAAGCTCCGGGAAGGTTCTTAAGAAATTGGTAGACATGATCATGTGCGAAATCTATGCCTTTAATTCCGAAATTGAGAGTTTTGGCATGCGTCTCCTACAAAATAAATAAACACAATCTCACATTGTTAGAAAGATCAATGATGTAAAATACATATGTAATTGAGAATAAGAGGTCTCATTGAATAATACTTACAACTTCTTCTAACGTGTATCCTCCCATAAGATGATTTGCATAATATGATTGTATCATGCCCATATAAATTTTGGTTTCTCTTTTCATCACAGCCCACCTATTTCGTATACTACTCCTTGTTCTTTCGTTTTCATTTCCACCATCTTGTACAAAGGATTGAAACACCCTCTCCCAAAAGTTGTTGATATTATCATTATTTCCAACAATCGGAATGAGGCTAACTCTTGAAAAAGCTCTTGTGATTGCCAAATTTTACTTGTAGTGTATGCCATACTTGCAAAGAATTGAAAGAAGATTTAAAATTACAAAAAATAAAAGAGACAGAAAGCAAAGAAGATCTTGAGATTTTGGGATGGTTTGTTTTGAGCTGAAGAAGGCAATTTATAGAGAAAATTTTGAAGTAGAAAAAAGCCGTTGAAAACCTAATCTGAATAGCACTCAACGTTGTTCTTATTAGCTTTCCTTTTGATCCGTTGATTGGAAGGAGCCGTTGGAAATCCAACGGTTGTAAAATGAACGCTAGTTTGAATAGCTTTGGGCGTTATTAAGAATGGCGCTCAGCGCCATTCTGATTAGAACTTTTCTCCGAAAAGATACAGACTTACTCCAGTTTTCAAATTTTATACTTAGTTTTTTTTTCTACTCTCTCAATTTTTCCTCTTCAACAAACATGTTTTTGGATTCATCTCAACATTGAAATCAAAACGAAAGGAAGATATAATGAATTCCCATAAAAATTAAAAGAAATATATAATGAAATTAAAACTTGATTGATTCATACTTCAATTACATTGATTCTACTACTACAAATACTAAAAAATACATAAATTGAAACTACATAATTCCCCATAAACATTGATTCCACTACTTCAAATTAAAAATGACGAACATTAGGATAACCAAAGTTCCCACCAAGTGTTCTAGGAGGATAACCATGTTTTTCCAAAATCCTATTTTGCTTATCCAATATGAATTGATTCTTCCAATCCGGCAAGGTCTCAACCTCCACATCCAATAA
The DNA here is from genome assembly GCF_003573695.1 of Papaver somniferum. Taxonomy (NCBI): domain Eukaryota; kingdom Viridiplantae; phylum Streptophyta; class Magnoliopsida; order Ranunculales; family Papaveraceae; genus Papaver; species Papaver somniferum. Next base: position 40,265,059 of record NC_039368.1, read on the forward strand.
ATCGAGTTCATGTTTCTCCAAAGCCAAATCCACGGATTTCTGGTTTGTTTCTGCAATAGTTAGTAAATATCCTTCTTGAGTATCCAATCTTGGCATCTTCTTTGAATTCTCTTCACTAAAATGTTTCAATATACGGTCGGTTCCGTCGTTGATAGCCGATATCTCCGAAGCTTATCTTTGTTGAGCCCTTTTTCCCGGTGGTCGAAGAGGGCCATCCTCTTCATACCATCTTGGATCGCTTCTTACCGGAGCACTACTTGTTGAGTCATCAACAGTAGGAGCTTCCGATTCCGATTCTTGATTTTGGGTAGGATCAAATTCTTCGGGGTTGAAACCGGGAACATGTTCTTTGAAAAGCAAGTACACCGCTTCATTTTTAAAAGGTTTTCCACCTTTAATCCTAAGATATTCTAATCTAGGAAACCGACAATAACATCGAATATAATGATATACATATAATTTACAAAACAAATACTTACGATATCCTCAATTCCGCATCCGCTTCCATTGTTTCTATGCATATTTCTTAAGATACCAACAAAAACTTTGACATCTTTCTTCATTGAACCAAATCAATTTTGCAATTTATGAACAGTCCTATCATTCTTGTTTCCAAAAGAGCTTACATAAGCCTTGAATACCCTCTCCCAAAACTGATTTGATTTTTGATCAACTCCAGCAACACCATCAAGTGTAATGCTTATCCAAGCTTTGGTGATTGCAACATCTTCAGCTGTAGTGTATTTTGCCATGGTGAACAAAAAGTCTGAATTGAAAGAAGGTATGCAATGAAATTTTTAAGAAGATAGAGAAAAAAATCTAGAGATTGGAAGGTTTTGGTTTGAGCTGAATAAGCCAATTTATAAGGAAAAATTCTATTTCAAAAAACAACCATTGGGGCGCTATTAAGAATAGCGCTGAGAGATAATCTTATTAGCATGGTGATGTCATCCGTTGATTAGAAGGAGTCGTTGAAAATTAATGGCTCAGATGGGAACGCTATTCTCATTAGCTTTTAGCGCTATTCTTATTCGCGTTTTTTTCCCAAATTTATACAGAACCTGAGAAAAAATTTCAACTGCCATACTTAGTTTTTTTCTTCTCTTTTAAAATTTTTCAAGTTTTATACTTAGTTGTTTTTCTTCTCTTCTAAAAACAATCAAAACCATAACCATAAAATTCAAATGGAAATCATAATAATAGTTTTAAATTTTAGAAATCATAGTATTGCAACCAAGTTACTAACATATTGAAAGTTCAATCGAAATCTTACGAGAAAAAAAACTGCTAAAGTTGTTCTAGTGGGTAAACATCGGTTGGATCGAATTCACCATCCGATCCGTCAAGATTATCTGGTGGTAGATGGGGAGATTCCGGTAGCATTTCACCATCTCCGGGACCTAGTCCATGTCGTGTCCAAATGTGTTGAACAAGATCATTGCGGAGTAGGAGATATGCTTCATCATTCCTCAATTCGTTGTATGACCTCGGTATTCTGGTAACCTGTGGAATTGGTTCGTTCATAACTTTACCCCAATCTAAGTCACATTTTTCATTCTCAATGACTATGTTGTGCAAAATCATACAAGCCTTGATAATCCCAGTACATTGCCGACTTTTTTGTTATTTGGAACTTGTTTTGGAGAGTTCCAAAAGCCCTTTCCACATCCTTTCTCTTCGCTTGTTGATATCTATTGAACAACGTATTAACATGCTGATTTCGAAGGAGAATTTTGAATGACGGCACGATACAAGAAAATCGGGGATATATATTATCCACAAAGTAGTAACCCATGTTATAGTTGTGGCCATTGATGTGGTAATTACAAGGAGCTGCTAAACCATTAACCATCTTATCAAAAAGCGGAGATTGAGCCAAGACATTCAAGTCGTTGTTCGACCCTGGCGTTCCAAAGAAACCATGTCAAAACCACCGATCATATGATGCCACGACTTCTAAGATCATGGTAGTCTTTTTGTCATGTCCACGTAACGTACCTACCCATGTTGTTGGACAATTCTTCCACGGAAAATGCATACAATCAACACTCCCAAGCATCCCAGGGAATCCTCTAGCTGCATTTTCTGCCAATAATCTTTACGTGTCTTTCTCTTGTAGAAAGTCGCATATACCTTGGACCAAAGTGCCAACTAATTACCCTAGTAAACCTCTTGATATACATATAGACGGTCAGCGCTCCCATACGGACATAATCATTTGTGCTATCAGCGGCTATGCCTTTACACAAACATTTAATTACAACATACATCTTCAAATAGGGAGAGTGGCCAAGTTTATCGGTGAAATCAACTTGGAAATCAAAAGCAGGATCCTCAACAACAATCTCACTTGGAATACTTAAGAAAAGAGGTCAATACATACCCAAACGTTGGTGGAACTTCTTAGGTCCCCAAGTACAATTAGGTCCAAAGTAGTCGTGCATCATTCTTGCATATCCTTCCTCTCGGTGTCTTTCCACTATTTGTCGCGTCAATACTTCTTGACGCACCGGTTGGAAGAGCCTATGCATTCTTTGAGTCATATACTGGTACGCCACAATTTCTCTCTCCTCGCTATCATCACCAATGTTAAGATCGATACCATACATCATCAGTACATACCTCCTTAGCGGATTTTCATCGTCTATTTTGCACCTGTAAACAAAACTCAAATACTATAAGCATTCCAAGATTTTAAATTCTTACAAAAGAAAATATATTTATCCACAGATTCATCAAAGAAAAAACATTCACTAAAGATAAGACATCCATTAAAAAAAAGACATTCTAGATTTTTGAATTCATACAAAAGAAAAGACAACTATCATCCATTTTATAGACATCTATGTTCCCAAATTACCACAGTAAACCCACCAATCCCTTTCTTCTAATCCCAAAATCCTTTCCATATCTTCATGAGTAAATCCTTGCCCACCACTACTTATCAATTGGGTTAATTGTGACTCTGGAACTATATCATCTTGTGGAACATAATGAGGTATATCGTCTAGTGCGACATCATGACTTGTGGCTGGTCTTTTACGGCTTAACCATTGGGAGTTTTCTCCAAGATCATAACATGATTGGGTTGAGGTTGATCCTTCCCCTCCGTAGTTTGATTGACCAAGAGCATGTGCACGATCTTATTCAAACCAATACTGGTCCTTTATAACATTTAACATAGCAAATTTGTGCGCTAGATCTTTCCATTGCTCCTGAAATGAAACACCAACATAGCAAATATATTAAAGAACTTTTAATGTGTAAAGAAAATCATAAAAATATGGAAAAAAAAATAATTGAAGGAGTTACAAAAGAAAATTACTAACCCTTGTTCCCAAACTAACATCATACGTAAATGGAGGAGATTCGGGTGGTTGCAAAGGCACTTGAACACGGTTGCCATCACACTTGAACACGGTTGCCATCACTGTCTGAACGTTCGGTATACCAGGGAATTGTTGGAAATTCAGGTGAAGTTTGTGAGACATTGTCATACGTATACCGTGATGGATGTATTGGTGGGACCTGATTCACAAGAAATGTTGGATCTTGAGTACTTGCATCTCCAACTTCATCTCTGTTATCTTGACGTTGGATTTCTGGAAGCAAAAATCCAATAGAATGTCTCTTCCACCACCACACATACTTGCTCTGTTCATAATGTGTATAGTCTCGTCCTTCCACCACATCAATAGGATCCGGGGGGTTAGCAAGGTCTTCCAAACGTTCATGTGGACTTCTTGGAATTGTTATAAATCCCCTTGTTTTCCTTAAAAACCGTTCACCAATATACATGATTGTTGATAGTGGTTTTTAGTTCAAGGCTAAATTTGTAAAACCCTGCATTTAATAGGACGTCACTTTGTAAAGAGACAGAGCCATGTGAAAGTGATGAGTGTTCAAACTCTTCACTGGCGCATTTATTGAGCAACTCAATATATATATATATATATATATGAAATTTATTTAGAATGGTGCATGTAGCAACAATCCCAGATATTCTATAAATTTTGGGACCTTGCCTGTATTATTCAGTTAATATAAGTTTCTTTGAATGCCTTCTGTGCTATGTTCCACGGCTGAATCCTTAATGTTGATATGGCATGACAATTTGTGTTCACTCGCAACATAGTAGCACGAATTTCCAAGTATCAAAGATAAGGTCTTTGCATAAAGTATTCAATCAGAAAGCGTACTTCTCTCTGGCAATGAACTTAAAGAATTCTGTGTCAACACATAGAATTCAATCAATTTTGTGATAATTCACAAGATTCATATATTACCCTTACTAATTTGCGAAAATTAGGATTTTGCGCCTCGCGCAGTATATCAGACCTTGTCTGTCGAAGTTAAGCCTAGGCAAACTAGGTAATTAAATCCGTCATGGATTAGTGGGCGCAAAATCTTGCCCAGAATCAGAAACCAAGAAATAAAGGAGCCGCATAATAGGAGAAGCAACAAAGGGATGCTGTAACAGTTGGTGAACCCAGTACGCAAACTGTAAAGTTCACCAACCCGGAACTGTGGTGATCTGAAATTGGTGAAAAAGCAACAGTTGGTGAACCCATTTCATGAACCTTTGACATCTGAGTTCACGAGTCACTGCCTAACGGTCCCAGTGAATATTAGCGGATGCTAAAAGGATTACTTTTTAAAATATGTTTAGGATTGCTATGACTCTCATAAATACGTTTAAGACATCTATGATCACTGAAACACCTTGTGTATGTAGATCATAATTAAAGTTTTAAGTGTTTAAATGAACACGATATTGCTTATTGGTTCGAAAGACATATTTGCCAAGAACTATCATTATACACGGTTGACATACCCGGAACACTGTGTATATTTCTCTATGTGGTTTCAAGACAAACTTCTCACATGCTTACTTGAAACCCTAATTAGAGTTTCATCTAAATATAGAAAGTGTTTACTTGAATTTCAAGTTATCTTAGCTTGAATTCTAAGCAACCCTCAATATTGAACATCTATAAATAAAGACACTCATTCAACTGGGAAATTCAATCCTTGATACTCCATGTGCTATTTTTTTTTGCTCTATTGACCTAGGCTTCCTCTAAGAAACATAATTAGGTCTACGACTTAAAGACTTCACTTAGGGATTCGTGAAGTCAGGTCCGATACTATCTTTACCTTGATAGTTCATGTATCATGATCTTGTTTTTCTATTAACGATGTTTTGGTAATCTCTTTCAGGCAAGATAGATACAAATCACAAAGTTCTCTTTGTCTCAGACTTTGTGATTCCTCAAGATAGCTATCTGATTTTTTTTTATTAATTGACTAGTTCACACTGTTCTTGAAAGGTGGTTAAAAATCTAAGCTTCTCACTGAGTATAAGTGTTTCAGATTTGTGAGGTTTGCTAGCTTTGTCTATTACAAACAAATTTCCAAGCCTCGATCTTTGATCTAAAGGGAAATCAAATAAGCTTATCTGTTAGAGGCAGATTGGTATCAGAAGTCTTCACTTAGGTTGAAGCAACTCTTAGGCTGTAAAAAACGTCAGCTACGGGAATCGATTGCGTAGAGCCTGGAGAGGTTCAAGAGACGTAAGGATAGGGACTATAAGTGAATCGCTTGGAGGGTGGATTCAGTCTTAACTACATTCTAGTCTAAAGTCTGATAGTATTCTAGTGTTAGCGGTTTAATACAGTTTAGTGTTCAAACTTGGATGAGATTCTTGTTTGTTTGTTTTTTGCAGGTGCAATTTCATCGTTAACAACATTTTTGGTGTCTTGTATTTTTCCTTTGCCGCATTACATTGTTTATATTTATAATACGTTTACACAAGTAATACGTATTCAATTCTCGTAGATACGTCCATATAATTAAAATCAATTACGAGATTTGTTTCTTGTAAAATTTGTATCTTGAAAGATAGATAACAAGTTTCATACTTGACAGAATTCAGATTAGAATATATTGGATACGACTAGATTGATCTTGGATATTGATTTTTGAGATCGTCCAAGTACTCTTCTTAACAATCAGGTTCACAGACTCCATTGTCTACACTATATGATTGAGAAGAGATGGACATATAAACTTTATATATATATTGTCAAGGATCATTAAGTTGGTTTACCTGCAATTGTATTAGGTTTTGTCCATACAGGTTGCCGGAAAAAAAAAGTTGGTGATGTACTTGGTATCCTCTAATTCTAAGTGTTCTTCTTATGGAACCTCATACAGGGGATTATGGAAACACTAAAAAGGGTTTACCACATGATCTTAACGTCTAGTTAGTTGGTTAGGGGGTGTCCTAAAGACGTTTAAAAAGTCTAGATTACTCTTTCATCTTTGAAAACCAAATAACTAAAACTAAATTATAATTCTATCTCAATTCTTCTCCTCTTTCTGTCCTCAACTGATTTTTTTGCCGAATAAAAACATTGAAACCTCAATTACGGTTGTCTAAGTACATGTTCTTCTCTTCTCAACCGAATTATATTTTAGATCGACAAACCTATTTTTTCTCTATTTTTTGTGTTTGAAATGGGTTAAATTTATTGAAATATGGGAAACAAAATTAGAGTTGCAGATTCACCTAGGGTATATGTCTTAAATTTCCTAACCGTAAACTTGCTCTTTGAAGCTATTAAGATTGGTGAAATAAGAACTCCTAACCGTAAATCAAAAATAAAATAAAATCTTATGCGCTGTTACGGTTAGGTTTGTAACCTTAAACGGATTTACGGTTGGGTTCGATTCTCATATAACCTAACCGTAAAAATCTTGAATAACATTTTCGGAAGTTTTTAGATTGATTTACGCTTGGGTTTGATTTCAAATAAACCTAATCTTAAATTTTATTTTTCAATATTAATTGAATATTCCCAGCCTTAAAAATTAAAAACCAACATACATAAATATTTAAGGTTGGTAATATAACAACCTAACCCGACCATAAGGAAACCTATGGTTTTTTTTTTCTTTTAAGAATACCCAAATATAACTCATGTATAAGAACATATAGTGTGGAATTATGCTTGTATATATAGTGTAGAAGATGTTAGTATTCTTCGTGAACTAATGACCTGATTATAGTTTGATATGGGCAATCAAAATAAGAATCCTATTATTGGGGCTGCAAACGGCTGGTTTTTTTGGGCTGCTTAGGATCATGAAATAGTAATCCATAGAATCCCTTGTCCTGATATTTTTTGTAATACCTAATATACTCTCAATTTGATTAGTGCTAATGAAAACGATTAAGTTAACTAATCAATATTAGTAAATGGATTAGTAATCAAATAAATAATTAATCTTTTAAAAATTAAAAGTTGATTTTCCTGGATTTTGAAGATGGAGAAGGATGATTATGGCGAATTTTTCTTGAAGAACTTTGAAGAAAATTGATGAAACCATACGTAACAATACTAAGGAAAACCTTATAATCAACTCCTGATAGAAATTTTATCGACTCAAATCCGTTAAAAATCCGGGGAAAGTCTTAGTTTTTTTTTGTGTTTTACGACTGGAAAACGTGTCAAACCAGTCGTAAAACACAAACACGGTTTGCAGCTGAGGAACTCCCAGCCGTATATAAGCATAACGGATGGGAAGTGAAGAACTTCTCGCCGTTATTTTGGTCGAGAATCACCTGATTTTGTATTACGGCTGGGTTAAGATATTTGGAAGACGATTTTCCCGTCTGTAAATGAATATGTAAGTTGAGAAATTTAGAGTTTTAACATGAATACATATTATATTTGAAAGGTAGTAATAATTTCATTAATTAGACCACAATACAACCCATTTTTTACTTACTAGATCCACATTACAAAGTTGGTTTTAATGACATCACTTACGATGTATCAAGAAGTATTTGATGATGGCGAATTGAGCTTCATAGTTGAAATTATAACCTTTACATTTTCTCCATTTATTCTTAGCTCGAGCTACGACTTCATCATCAGTTTCACCTCTAAGTCGAAGTTGCTTGCAAATTCGAAATAAAGTCATTTATTTTTACACTTTTTTGCGTAATGTTTGAAAATCGAAGATACAATTCAACTCCATCACGGTTATTAGTGTTACCTGTTTCACTACAAAAAAATTCAAAATTTTTACTCCAATGCGATTGACTGGCTAAACCACCTTTCCTTCGTTCTTCTCCCCTCTTTGGGTAGCATAATACACAATTTTTGCAAAGAGATAGGTCTTCATCCAAAGTAAAGTTGGGTTTATCCTTTGAGTAAATTTAATTGAGTTTGTAGGGATTTTGGTGGAGATTATTGATGTGGAAGGTGTGATTTTGATTTGGAATGGGTGGTTATATGGAGGTGGAGTTATTTCAAGTATAAATAAATAGTCGAACAGCTAGAAACTTCTACAAATCAGTCTTCTAATGAATCTATTTTTCATAATTCAAAAAGTAGCCGATAGGATGTGGTACAAAAGGAAATTCTTGTGTTTACGGCTAGGAAATCGATACGTAGACTAAGCCGTAAGTAAGTATAACCTGTAGGTTTTGGGGTATGTCAGACTTAAGTCTAGGAATCCACGCCATAAACCAGAGTTGTTACTTTATGTTAGATTTACAGTTTGAAGTCCTAACCGTGACCTAGATATACGGCCTGGATATCCAACTGTAACAAGGATTCAAAAAAAATTTGGGTTACAAAGAAAGACACGGCTAGGTCTTTCCCAACCGTAAATGTAACACGGTTGGTTTACCAACCGTATTTGTACATAATTATGACTAGGAGTTTCTAACCGATACCAACCTACCAATTTTTTTAGAAACTCAGAGCGGATTACAGTTAGGATTCCTAACCGTGGAAATTGCTAACGGTTTGGAAACCCACCCAATGTGTGGAGGTCTGTTTTTAGATAACAATTATAGACATTTACAGCTAGGTTTGTGAAGCATCGACCCAGCCTTAAGTGTTCAACAATTTCCAGAGTGTTGTTTTTCACATCAATGTACTTAGGTTTAGAAAAAAGGAAATACTAACATTCATTTATACATGCAAATGTACAAAAATTCATCTATCCAAATCTATAACCAAACAACGAAAATACTAAATAGAAAAAGTCTTAGATGATAAAAAATCCATGAAGCAAAATATTAAAAATCTATTGCACTAAATCTCTATTAGTCATTCGCTGGATTCCTCTCTCGGTCCAGACTCTGAACCCGATCGTGATGCCTCATCCGAATCCTCGTCCTTTTTCTCCTCTTCCGCAACCTCTTCTACAACTTTAGCCTTTTTACCTCGACCGCGACCACCCTGAACTGGATTTTTTTTACCTCCGCCATGTCCACCTCGACTACTTGGATCTGTGCCACTTCTATCACTTGTATCTCCACCACATCCACCTTTTTTACCTCCGCCACATCCACCTCGAGCACCTTTTCCTTGCTCTGATTGAACATGCTCATTGGAGAGAGTATATGAGTCCCCATTAGAAGAAGGAGACCTAGTCCTCTTACTTCTCCTTGGTCAGTCCTCATCATAAGCATATATACCTTCTTTGTCAGGGTTTATTATTCCTTTAACTCGGATCCGGAGTAATCTTTTTCAGGAACAGTCAACTTATCACCCGAATTAATGCTACGGGTCAGGTCCTCGACCACCCAATCAACTCGTTCAATCTATTTTTTTCATATCAGATACACAAAGTGCAATTATTGGTAGATAATTAAAAAAAAAATTAACATATACAAGCATAAGATTAGTAGTATACGTACCACCATCTCCTTTTAATCATTATCATCATTCCTTGATGTCCTTTAAGTCGACTTTCCTTTCTTGAAGTATTTTCTCGCTTCCGGATCCAAATTTTTCACACAAGGATGAGAGCACTCTTGATACCATTCCATGTAACTCGCACCCGCATCGGAAGTGCCATGAGAAGCTTCAAGCCCTCTTCTACTCATTTGGTTTACTTCTTCGGAGCGAGCATTTCAATGATCGGTCGACGGTGCTGATTCATAGGTCAATTTGACATCATTCTCATTAAAATGAGAGTTGCATATGCTGAGTTTAAAACAAGAGGTTTCAGGTACTCTTTTCTGGACAATACCAATTTGACGGAGCGTTCTACGAGGATCTAAAATGACGAACCCTGTTGGATGAAACAAAGGTCCATGGTAGGTCGCCACATCAGAAAATACTCGATCACCAACTTCATATTCTCCATCTTCATCAAGTCTCAAATATGGATCAAAAACAACATCATTGATTGTCAAAGCATCCAACATTTTCCTCATTTCGATCGTGTCCGTCTCTTTAGCCTTGTGTTGGGTCCCTACAAAGGGGTATCTTCCTCATATAGGTTTCTCTAGAGGCCACTTCTTATTCCAAGAAGGCCTCAAGCATTTAAAATGGTCGTGATCCCATGACTACGGGAAAAAAAAGAATTACAAATAATATATTACACACAAACCAATAGAAAATTAAAAAAAAACATTTGTTATATGGAAACAAAAAATACCTAGATAAAAGCAACACACTCCATAATTTGTGTTTCGTTCCACCTAGAAGCTTTGCAAAAATTGTCCATCATACTAGAAAGGAGGGTGGGGCACACCTAGTTTGTTTCCAGATCGAGACTGAGACTTCAACCACTGCAAAAATAAGCATTCACCTTATTTTCCGAGAAATCGGGGAAAATGATGAGATGACGAGGTTCCCAAGTACACCATGTTTTTTCGTTTTAACCTATAAGTATGACACCAAGTGTGATCATATATGGACAAAGTCAAGAAAACACAACAACAAAGTAGTCATTTGACAGTAGTTACGGTACAAGATCGATTGAATACATGATCAATTTCAAGTGATTAGGATTTAACGTACTAGTGTATTTAATTTTATTTATAATAAAACAATTATAATTGCAAAAAGTAAAATGAAATCATACAACAAGATTTTGTTAACGAGGAAACCGCAAATGTAGAAAAACCCCGGGATCTAGTCCAGTTTTGAATACTCTCAGAATTAAGCCGCTATACAAAGAAAAAGCCAGCTTCGTATAGTTGAGACCAAGTAATCTACCCCTAGTTACTTAGTTCCCTCAATATCCCTTCGTCTACGTCCATCTGGTCTCGCACGTGAATTCCAACATAGAAAATCACTATCTTGAGTTGTTTTACCAATATAAAGTCTTAAGCACTCAACTACTTTTTATCGTCTTCCAAACAGTAAAGGAACAAAGTTGTTTGGTAACTACTCCAATAATGTTTTAGAAAAAGATTCGTTGAGTTTTGATAAAATTTCTTCCGTTTAAACTAGTAAAATCCTTTATCGGGTAAGATCAATCCAAATCAATAACTTAGATTCAGATTCACAACTCTCAGATTCGGATATTGAAGAATACCACCAAATGATAGTTGTCGATCTAAACGACTATATATATGACCAAATACATTAAAGATAAATCGGATCTAAGTCGGATCCAAACCGATCAAGATGTGTGCACAAATCACGAGATACGAAGACCAATAAGAAAAATCTTCTAGTCTTCAAATCTTCAATTACCTTCTTATGTAGTTGCACACCAAAAACTTGAATCCACTTATGATCGATCAGCACAGAACGGAGTCTGTTAACAATGGATGATCACAAGATGTCTTTGTTAGAAACTTAGATCATTGATCGGTCAAACTCACAAGCGTTTCTATATCAATCTTGTTGTCAAATTTAGTTGTCAAAATTATATCTTGATTTCTAGTTTACAATTATTCAAGTCTCGGTATAGGATAGAGGTAGTTGAGAAAAGAACCAATCATCATTTGCGTTCTACCATTTGAAGGAGAACATCAACCGAAGCTTTTGAAGAACTTCATCAACAAAAGGTAAGTGAAGACTGAACCACCTATTTCTCAAGTTATATTCACCTTTCTATCCTTGAGGCGATTGTCGCATAACTAATTAGATTAGCTTGCATAGACAAGAATTTCGAGTCGAGAACTAATTATTTAGTTTACCAATTTCTCGAAATATAATGACTACGTTTAATGAACATTTGTTCATACTTGATCAATTTCGGTGGAGAACAATTTATTGTTCGGAACCAAATCAAGATTCAAGTTTATCATTCGAAAATGGCCTGGAACAGTGATACGTTTCATTGATGTTATTCGGGAATGTTTCAAATTGATATAGAGAACAATATAGAACTACTATATTCGGAATACAAGATAGTGTTATCAGTCTTAACAAACTGAGATAACTGTTATATGTCTGAAGCCATATTATATGTACTCGTACATGTAGCGGAGTATCTATATATCGACTTACAGATTTGTGTGATACGCATATTCGTATGCACATCAAGGGAAAATCTGTCTATTTCGTGATCCGGATAAGTATGTATATTCGTATACAAACCATTTTGGAATTGTGGTAAGGGAACCGGGCTTAAGTATCCAAACCGGTATGCGAACCAAGACAGATCTATGTTCATGGACTATTTTAGTACACAAACGGCCAAACCGGTACGCAAACTGAAAAAGTTTTGTGAACTCCGGAACCGGTAAAGTCTTAAGGTTTCCAAACCGGTCCCCAAACTGAAAAGATTTTGTGAACTCCAGAACTCAGTTTTGCACCTAAGTTTGCAAACTGGTACGTACACTGAAAAAGCTCTGTCAACTCCAAAACTCGTTTTTTCTCATAAGTTTTCAAACCGGTCCGCGTACCATGACTCAGCCGATTCAAGAACGACTCATGTATTTGTACTTTGGTGCATTTACAAACTATGTCGATTGTATTCAAATGTGATTAAATTATTTCTACGAGATGACTTGCATTTGATAAATTCTCTAAAAACACTAGACTCGTTTGATCAAATGATTGTGACTCAAGATTAATGTCTTTGTGTTCGTGAAAATGAGTGTTAAGCTTTTAAGTTCAAACCGGCTAGTTTCTGCTAACCATGTTGAACATAGTCTTTGCACACAGTTCGGTTACGGTTCACCTAACCAGAGTGTATATCTTGTTTATGTGAATAAGATTCAAAGCTTTCATCTAACGGTGAATATTGTTTGCTTGGTTCCAAAGCAATCTTATAGCTTAAACCTAAAGCAACATATGCTTTGAAGTCTATAAGGGGAACTCTTGGCAACTGGTATTTTTGAATCCTCACACTACTTTTTGTTGTGTCCTAATTGTATCTAGAGTCCTCCTCTCCAGAAACCCTTTTACGGTTTAGCGACTATCAAAGAATTCAATAGGATTCGTGAAGCCAGGTCCAGTTATCTTTTATCTTGATAATTTGAGAATCCTAATCTTGTTCGATTATTGATTTGTCACTTGAACAAGATAGATAGAAATTACAAAGTTCTCTTCGTCTCAACTTTGTGATTCCGCAAAGTTTATACTTGTGAGGTTAATAATAATCTAAGATGCACTTAGGGTTGCATAAGTCCGGATTTTGAGGATAGCTAGACTTCTGTCAAATCGGTATCGATGTTTATCACCTTCATCCTACGTTTGATATGATAATCCATTTCGATCGTAAATCAGGAAATCAATTATATAGGCTTAATCCGTGGGAGCCAGATTTGGTTTAAATTCTTCAATTGAGTTGAAGCAACTCTTAATTGGTGTGACGTCATCTAAGGGAATCAATTACGCGGAGTCCCGCTGGGATTCAAGAGGCGTAATGAGCGCAACTGTACCTGAATCAGTGAGAGACTGAGTTTGGGCTCAACTACATTTCAGACCGAAGTTAATTTGTAGTAGGCTAGTGTCTGTAAAGGCTTAATACATTTTTTTGTTCAATATGGACTAGGTCCCGGGGTTTTTCCGCATTTGCGGTTTCCTCGTTAACAAAATTTCTGGTGTCTGTGTTATATCCTTTTTCGCATTATATTGTTTATCTTTATAATTGAAATATCATAGGTTGGCGTTGATCAATCAAAGTAGATACGTCTAACCTAGTTTGTTGGATACGACCTGATTGATTCTTGGATATTACTGTCCAAGAACTCCCTTTGTGATTAGGTTCACGGATTCAATTCTATAAATGTTCTAATCGCAAGAGAGATAGAGATAAAACTCTAGACACTTTCCTTGATTGAGTTTTAACTCTTGGAGTTGTGTTGAGTTTGTGCATACAGATTGCCTACGAAAAAGTTGGTGGTGTATTTTGGTACCCCCAGTGTTTTCAGTCTTTAGATATAAAAACATTTCTAAAGATCCCGTCAATACTTTGATCTAGTTTGAGTGACTCTTTTGTCATAAGAGAAGGCTCGCAAGAATAATCAAAGTAGTTGCAATCAAAGTTTCAACAACCGTTAGTCAATCAAATCAATAATCGAAAACTATAATCCCACCAATGGTACTCATAGAGATTCTTGATCCCACATAAGTCTTTAAACGAGTGGTTGCAAGAGATTTCGCCTAATTAAGGTACTTTCCTCCACGGATAGACGGCTCCACCAGAACCAACACGAATGAAGTTTGCCTGGCTCTTATGATAGTTTGAAATAAATGCAAACTCAACTATTTATTGCTCTAGGTTGTTTGGAAAATAAGTAAATTCCAAAACCGAAAATATTCTCAAGATATGCAACAAGTACCTAATTTCGTGTTTTCATATTTCCAACTAATATCCGACCTGTAGTTCTGAAATTTCTCATTAGAAAATATCTAATATTAGTTTAGCACTTAACTAATATAACTTTCCAAGAGATATGTTTTGATTTGCAGGAAAATCAAAAACATATAATCGAAAATCTTAATAAAAAGATTCTCAATATTTCGGATTGGGATCACCTTGAGTATCAAAAAATGTCTTTGAAAAATAAAAGATAAGAATTATATTCAAAATTTCCATTTAGCAAACTCTAATTCCAAACTCACACGAACTCGTAAAGTAATATGTGAATATAGAGGATCGGTTCTACCATGACTCATAACATAGATTAAGATCGGTTCTACCAAGTCTCCAAATATAGGTAGGGATCGGTTCAAACATGACTCCCAAAAATAGCTAGGACCGGGTCTACCATGTATCCCAATATAGATAAGGATCGATTCTACCAAGACTCCCAGCAATAGCTAGGATCGGTTCTACCATGTATTCCAATATAGGTAAGGATCTGTTCTACCAAGACTCTCAACATAAGTCAAGATCGCTTCTACTATATATCCCAAACTAGGTAAATATCGGTTCTACCATAACTCTCAACATAAGTCAAGATCGGTTCTACCGAAGTTCTTACCTAGGTTCGAATTGGTCATCCAATAGATCTTCAATGAAAACCGTACCAAAACACCTATTGACTTCGTTCGATTACGAAACAAGTTTTGTCTATGTGCTTCCTTTAAACATATGTAATCAAGCATAGTTTCCTATGATGAAACTACACTTATATCCAACACACAACCAAGTAGCGAGTCACATAGATTATGTCGATAATGCACTTACGAAGTTCAAAAGATAAACGTTATACTTCGTAATCAAATATTCTTCCTTGACACTTCGATCATAATAAAATGACCAAGTCTAATACTAGAGTATTAAATATAACCTTTCATGTTATGTTTTCAATCTTAAACAACTTGAAAGCAACGATAGGAATAAAAATAAGTCAAGTCAGTATCACTAACGTCAAGTGGAATGATGATGTCTCATTGTACTCGATATGTCTTCACGATCTTTAGGTCTTAAAAGTAATACTTGTATGTCTCAACATTTCTAGACTTTATAGTCTAACCTAAACGAAGTTGACTCTAATATATTTAATCAAGAGACTCTAATTGAGTTTAGATACTAACACATAACAACCAACGCTTGGTGGGTACAACCCATACAAACACTTGGTAGGTTCAACCGAGCAATGCTCTAACAAAAGACTATGCCAAGAGAGTGCAAAGTAAGCTTTATATGTATGTCTAGCTCTTGATTCATCCATCACCACCTTTACACAAGCAGTCTTGGGGCCAGAATCCTCAAACTTCTCCCCCATACGAACCATGTTAATCTTCCTTGCAATACGTACGTATTGATTCATGACATTCACCCGCTACTCTGTATTCACTTTTATCTCTAGGTAAGGATCCACCACCTATCTCAACTCTTCTTCCGCTTCATCTTTGCCCCACCCAAGACACTCTTTCGCCAAAACATAATTCTCTTTAAAAGGAATAGAATTGTTGAAACCCTCAAATACAACTTTTTCTTCCAAAGCAAGACCGGTAATTTGCTTTACATAATCCAGAGTGATAGTCATCTCGCGGAGTAGAAAATCATGGTTTCGGGCCAAAATCTTTCTGTAAACCTACAAACAGTTACAACATCATATGTATTCTGCAAAACTCGATTCCATACCATAATCCTGAAGCTTTTACCAAGGCTACCACATCTGGATGCTCTCTATCCAACGACCAAATTTTCCTTGTTGGCGTTTTAGTTTAGGGATCGCCTTATCGGGAAACTACAAACAACAAAAAAATTGGATTGTTACAATTAACAATCCATAATAAAATTAAAATAACATACATTAAATTTGATTTATTATCTTTGTAGCACAAACCCTAGCAGCCAATGATGACCTGTAACTGAGCAGGACGGATCGATCTCTTCGCTCACCCCAAGGGGTCCGTTCTTCCAGGAAGGTAAAAACTCCGTAGCATCAATGATTTTCTTTCCGAGTCTTTTTGTAGATACTTATTTTTATCCTTCTTCTCCTCCACCACTACGGCTTTACCCTTATTAATAGTAGCCGCAACACTTGTTTCGACCAAGTTTTCTTCTTGAATCTCTAGATTTGGTTTTTCCACAACCACAATTGCACTACCTCCACCTTCACTTCCTCCACCAGTGGAAACTCCACCTTCATCTCCTCCACCTTCACTTCCTCCACCAGTGGTAACTCCATCTTCATTTCCCCCACCAGTGACAACTCCACTTGCATTTGCACCCAATGGTTTTGTGTGACGAGGTTACGGAGTCGGGACTTCACAAGGTGTTACTTCTTGTGATATTTTCTTCCTCCTTTCATTTCTACTGTTCAAAGTTGATTACATATCAAATTATATATAACGGTGTTCAAATCGATACAAATACAACCAAAAAACAAAAGAAAATGTAAATGCAGTTTGGAAAGCTGGACACAACCAAGCCGTAACATAAAACAACGATGAGGAAAAATTGTCATTCTCAGCCGCAAACAGGTTTACGGATGAGACCTTGAGCAATCGACCAATATGTAACACTTATAGCGGCTTAGAAATAATATTTACGACTTGGTTTCTCAAATTATGATAGGAACAACCTAGCCGTAAACACTACCGCTGGATTAATTTTCAAACATAAAAGAAGATACAGCTAGGGAAAACCTAGACGTGACCACTACATAGGAGACTTTGAGCAATCGACCAAGCCGTAATATATATAACGGTTTGGAAATAAAATTTACGGCTTGGAACAACCTAACCACAATTTGTTGCGGTTAGGATTTCTCAGTTCCCATCCGTGTCACCTATGTTAATGCTCTGAGTTCTTAGTATTCCAAACCGTAAAAAGTGTTAACGGCTGGGAAAACAAGAACTTCAAGCCGTAAACGGTTTCTGAAACTGTTTTTCCAGACCTAGTTTATTTAAAATCAAATGAACAATCATTCAAATGCTTAAATAAAGAGTGGGGTTTTCAATTCATACCTTATTGCAATGAAGTATATGAGGAGTCTCAGAGGCTGGTTTATCTCATTCATTCACTTCTTCTTAGTCTTCGGTTTCATCTTCTGTTAGAGCATTGCTCGGCCGAACTCGCGTGCGTTGCTATCTCAAGCATGTTTGTCAATGTTAGTGATCAAACTGTAAGTCTTGATTTCTAGCCTATTTGTAGATGTCTCGGACTAGGACATAGATTGTGTAGTTGAGCTTTAGACTTCACGGCATTTATCATTTGAAGACAAAGAACTACTAAGAGGAGCTTGTGGAACTTCATCGACAAAAGGTATGTGGAGACTGAAACTTATCTATCACTTGGAAAGTCTATTTCTACTCTATCTCCTATATTGAGACATAAGTCGTGTTACGGTATAGTTTTCTATTATACACATTTGAGATTTCGAGCTGAGTTTAACTCGCTTATATATTTCTCGGAATATGTGTTGGCAAGCTTTCGCTTCGGCCAGGTTCATCTTACATTCGTGACGAAAGTCCGAATCATATGCGAGTAACATCTTACATGGTTTGTGGGATACAATCATTTGGTGTAACCTTGGAATGTTTCATTATGATAATTTCAATAACTTGAAAATCGCTTTGATGAAAAATAGTTTGTGAATAACAACTATATAACATCCTCTAAGAAAGTTTCAATGATTGAAATAAAGAGTTTAGAATCATGTAACCATGTTTGGATATAAACATAGTGTGTAAATCACATTATTGTGCAAGTCCAAAACCGGGAGCCTGAAATATGCGTACCCATACGTGTGCTGGTGGTTTCTGATGTCTGGGAAAGTGTGCGTACCCGTACGCATACCGGCGGAAAGTTCACGTCCGTGAAAATCTGCTGGAGTTTGGAAGTTTAAGTAGTATGCGCACCCGTACGCGTACTGGCGTAACCAAACTCAAGTCCGGCTACTCAAGTATGCGTACTCGTTTGTGTACTTGAGTGGGTTACTTTCTAAAATCGGTTGTGTACATGAACTTAAACATTTATATTATAAGGAATGCAATCTTTGCAAACCGTGGCTATAATTTTCATGAATTGATTCGAGTGAATCAAACCGATTTTGTTTTGGTTGTGTTCTTGTATACTTCTACGAGAATATAGCAATTGAACGACTCTTTAACTAGTTTCATTTGAGTCATTTGAACTAATTATGGTTAAGATGAATATGGTTGATATGAGAGTTATCATATGGCTAACTTTGGTTAACTATTGTTGAGCCAACATGGTGTACACGTTTAAGTACGGTTCATAAACCAAAATAAGGGTACATTTCATTTGTGTGTAACAAGCTAAGTTCGATCTAACGGTTGAAAGATATTAGCTTGGTTGAATCAGGTTTTTCATCTAACGGTGAATATTGAATGCTTTGTTACCAAGGTAACTTGGATTGCAAACCCTGATTTGAAAACTATATAAAGGAGAACTCTATCAACTGGGAAACCTAATCTCCACACCTTATGTGTGTTACTAGTTGCATAAACTAGAGTTCATTCTCCTTTAACCTTAGGTTTTCCTAAACCTTGTAGGTTAACGACTTGAAATATTTCATTGGGATTGTGAAGCCAGACCCAACTAATTCTCTTGTAGTTGCGTGTTCTGATCTTTCCCGATTTTATCGTTTGAGTACTATCTTCTCTAATATTTTCTCGAGATTAATTTCTCCAATAAGCAAGATAAAACGTGATCACAAACATCTTCGTCCCATCGTTTGTGATTCCACAATATCTAGTTTCGCCATCATACGATTTAGATTATTGGGAGGTGATTGATAATACTTGGCTGTTCTTCGGGAAATAAGACCGGTTTATCAATTGGTTCCTATTCACCTTGATTTATCAAAATACAGAACAAAAACTCTTGGGTATTTATGTGGGAGACAAGTTTATTCAATCCTATATACTTTTCTATATGAGACAGATTTGTTTATCAAGTCTTTGACTTTGGGTCGTAGCAATTCTTAGTTGTGGGTGAGATCAGCTAAGAGAATCAAGTGCGTAGTATCCTGCTGGGATCAGAGACGTAAGTAGCGCAACTGTACCTTGAATCATTGTGAGATTGATTAGGGTTCAACTATAGTCCAGTTTGAAGTTCATTGGCAGTAGGCTAGTGCCTGCAGCGCCTTAACACAGTGTGGTGCTCAATCTGGTCTAGGTCCCGAGGTTTTTCTGCATTTGAGGTTTCCTTCTGGTGTCTGTGTTATTTCTTTTCCGCATTATATTTTGTTATATAATTGAAATATCACAGGTTGTGCGTTGTATCGATCAATTAGGAAATCCAACCTTTGGTTGTTGATTGAGATTGATTGATCCTTGAACATTGATCTTTGGCACCATTCAAGTTTACTCCTCTTATATTCAATCGGGCTCGCAGATTTCTATTTGCTGATCGCGGATTGAATTAAGAGTTAAAGATATAATATCTTTTATATACTTTTCTCTAGATTGAGTCTGACTGTCTAGTTGATTCTCTAGAAAGTATATTAGAATAAGTCCTCTCAGATTGTCAAACGAATTGTTGGGTGTGGTTGTTAGACCCCGTATTTTCATCTTCACTTGATGAATTTGATTTTTCTGGTTCAGGAGGAAGTTATTTCGGATCGATCATACCATTTCCTTTGTCTTCACTATGGTTTTATACAATAAATTTAATCGACGATGAATTGTTTTTGAATCGATGATTAATCGTTTTAAACGAAGAAAAGAATAAAAGAAGAAGAAAAGAAAGAGAGGAGAAGAAGAGAAGGAGAGGAAGACCGACTGACTTCTTTCAAATTTATTTTTTTAAATTAGATTAGTTAATTAATAGAAGAGTAAAAGAGAAATAAGTAAAATTTATTGAGGGTATTTTTGAATATTTACATAGATTAGGTCCCCATATCCACATTTTGATTATAATTATCATGTTAAGCCCCCCAAAACTAAACCTAGTGCAAACCCAATAATAGGATTCCAAAATAAAATATGATTATTAAATTAAGAAGAGAATTACTTTTTTTCTTTTGTGTAATCCATCGCAAAATCTGTTTTTCTTCTAGTAACAGTGATTTTCCCCTAACTATCATGTAATAAGCTTCTTAAATAATATATGGATATTTTAGTCTTTTCATCTCCCAAAGATTACCACCAAAATTTCCAATCTTTTTCTCAAATTGCAAATTTTCGTTAGGTTTCAATTGACAAAAAAAATGGCCATAAAAGGAATTCCCTCCGATCGGCCAGCCCAATTATCTCCGATTCAAAAAAAATAGACTGATTTCATGTACAAATTTAACATGAAACCAACCTATTGAGTTGAAACTAAGGGAGTAAGGATTTTTAAATGGTTCCACAAGAACCGGTGCTGTACCGGTGTAACAAACCCTAAGCCCACGCTGGCACGAGGATGCACGCGCATCGCAAACTAGTAGCCGCGCATGTAAACAACACCAGTCTAGTCTAAATCGCTTCACCCGTTCACTCAAAAAGACTCTCGCCGCACAAAAAGGAGAAAGAAGAAGAGGGGTTACAACCCGAATAAACCCAGAACAGAGAAATTACTCAGCTCCTCCGTGTGCTTCTCTCTCAGACTATCTAATGGCGGCCGAAAATAAACCTCGTTCTAACAACGATGGTAACGCCAAGAAGAGGAAGCAACGTTACCTTCCTCACAACGTACACTCTCTTTCTTTCTCTCTACTAAGAAATTTAGTGTCTGAGATTCAAATATTAAAGGGGGTTTTCTTATCTTTTATTTTAATTTTTGATTCAGAAAGCTGTGAAAAAGGGTTCTTATCCGTTACACCCAGGAGTTCAGGGTTTCTTCCTCACTTGTGATGGTGGAAGGGAACGACAAGCTAGTCAGGAAGCTATTAATGTCGTTGATACTGTATGATTCTCAATTTCTTGATTTTGTTTTTAATACTTTCTTTTGGATTTTAATATGTTTATATGTTCATTTTTGAAACTCATTATATTCTTGTGTTAAGGTTTGTTTATATGTATGAATTGGGGATCGCATAGTTAGGTTATATTTTCTTCTGTTTGCTGTTGTTTGTGTGTTTTATACTGTGAATTTTCTCAATTGGAGGCGTGTAAAATTGGCCTATGTTCAAAATTTTGAGGATGGGATGAACTAATTGGATATCATGTATTACAACTTTGGGAGAACCGTGTATCGGTAGATTTAAGGGAGACATGAATTGCAGCTACAACCTAGACGACTAGACACGGGAAGAAATAGTTCCAAATTCGTGATTGAATTTGTTTCTTCCCAACAAAGCTC
Source organism: Papaver somniferum (assembly GCF_003573695.1). Lineage (NCBI taxonomy): Eukaryota > Viridiplantae > Streptophyta > Magnoliopsida > Ranunculales > Papaveraceae > Papaver > Papaver somniferum. The sequence continues at coordinate 40,286,986 of NC_039368.1, forward strand.
CTGTTGGGACAGAAAGACAACTTAATACTTGATCACTTTCATTTTAAGTCTCTGTAAGCCCATGAAAGTTGAATGCTTGGGACTGTGGCTAAAGTTTATTTCCCTTAGGCTGAAGAGGTATATCCCGATGCTTGAGGATAAGATAATGTGATGAAGACATGTTTGAATTCTTAATGAATTGGGACAGTGTTTTTGTTTACCTTGTAAGTTTTGCATGTTGATGGACTCGTCCCAACATTAAACCCCACTTGGTCAGAACAACCAATAAAACGAACCTCTTTTTCTGTTACTAAAATTTCTTTTACCAAGTGATTGTGCTAAGTATCATTGTGAAATGTTGCAAAAAGTAATTTTCAGCAAAATCAAGCATTGTATCCGAAATCTGAAAAATTTGAATCTCTGAGACTAGATACTATGAGCAATAATTATTGTGAGACAAGTTCAAATGTTTCAACTTGGCCTTCAATTTACAATAATGGGATCCTGAGTGGTTTATATTTAGATAAATGCAATCAATTGCTACATAGTATCTTTATATGGAAATAAATTTGCTTCTCTCCTACTAAGCCAATCTTGTTTTGACCTTTCAGTTTTATGAGGAGCTAGTTGATGAAGATGTTGTGGATAAAAAGTGTGCTGTAGAATCCATTAAGCCTGCAAACAAAATAATCAAGTTTGCTGATACTGATTCTTCTAGTGATGATGATGATGATGATGATGATGGCAATGACAGTAAGTCAGAAAAACCTGAAGAGGAGGATGCCAATAATGATAATCAAACAAGTGATGACAACTCCTCCGCGAAAAAACCGCGCCTCGAAACAGATGAAGTAAAAGCTGAAGAATTAGTGGCTGATGACACTGAGAAGAAATCAATTGATGTCGCACCGTGTGAAAACATAGCCAAGGAGAAACTAGTTGAAGCCGCACCGAAATGCGAAAATCTAGTTTCTAATAAAACTGAGGAGAAATCGATTGATCAGCTAATTGAAGCTGAGATCAAGGAGATGGGAGACCGAAGCAAGGTGGGTTGCAACACAAAGAGACTTTTGCCAATATCCTTGGTTAATTGTATGCTTAATAATCTTATGCCTATTCACCTCTTGGCTAGTTTGTTGGAGTTTACCCCCCTTGCTTATATTTCACGTCTTTGACCAGTCCTTGCTTGATCATATCACATCATGTTTCTTTCTAGTTTTTCAACCATATTTAGTGCTTTCTGCTGTTTAGCTTTGTCTGAGCTTTCTAATGGTGACTCATGTATAGCATGCCTATTATAATTATTCTTTCCTGGTGAAATTTTACTGACCAGCATATCAGTTTTCTGTCATCTTTCATTGGCCTATATGATGATCAAGAGATCTTAATGTTGATATGACACTCTGACATTGATATGACATCCGTATGATCTATATAGGAGATGTAAACTTAGTTGACCTTTTCTTTACCCCCCTTACTTATATTTCACGTCTTTGACCAGTCCTTGCTTGATCATATCACATCATGTTTCTTTCTAGTTTTTCAACTATATTTAGTGCTTTCTGCTGTTTAGCTTTGTCTGAGCTTTCTAATGGTGACTCATGTATAGCATGCCTATTATAATTGTTCTTTCCTGGTGAAATTTTACTGACCAGCATATCAGTTTTCTGTCTTCTTTCATTGGCCTATATGATGATCAAGAGATCTTAATGTTGATATGACACTCTGACATTGATATGACATCCGTATGATCTATGTAGGAGATGTAAACTTAGTTGACCTTTTCTTTACCTGCTTTTCGAAACATCATGACTGTTCACTGGTACGACTAAAGAATTCTATACTCGTTTATGAATTTTACACCCCTATCCAGATTAGTGTTTTGGATTTCCATATTTGGTATTTTGTTTCTATATATAATATTGGATATGCATAATTTTGGTCCCATTCGTAATAATTTGGTGTGTCCTCCTTTTGGAGTTGGTTCATTCTCACTTAGTCTAGGATTGGGGCAGCTCCTTGTGAATTTGTCAACTTCTCAATGAATCTTACGATAAATTTTTTCTATTGACCTCCTTTAGTCACTTATTTCAATTGATCTCTTTTTGCTGGATAGTCCACCAATTTAATCTTATAGTATCTTTTATTGTGAACTGATACGAGCCTTTTTTATTCTGTTGTAACAGAGGCGCTTTGTCAGCCTCGACACAGGATGTAATGGTTGTATCTTTGTGCAAATGCTCAAAAGAGATGTAGGCCCTGGACCTGCAGAGATTGTTCAGTACATGATGACATCACTTGCATCTTCAAGGAAACATATGTCAAGGTGCCTTTTTGTTTTTCATTCGGCCAATAAATCACACACATATTTACATAAAATGTCATGTATGTGTGTGGAAGTCATACATAGAGTCATATTTATATCCTGCTTTTGGAAGTTCTTATTATTTTTTCTTAAATGGTTCAGACACTTTAATTTGAGTCTGGCTTGGCATTTTCAGATTCATATTGAGAGTTTTACCAGTTGAAGTGACATGCTATGCTTCTGAAGAGGAGATTTCAAAAGCGATTAAGCCTCTTATTTCCAAGTACTTTCCAGTTGAAGCTACTGCACTGAAGGTACTATGTTCAGTTCATGCCTTGTCATACTGTCGAACCCATTGCCAACTTCCCAAATTTTGTTTTGTTTTGTTTTCTATGTGTCAATATCTTTTAGTTAGAGACTCAGAATAACAATCTGACAAATAGACACAAGCGCATTGTTACTGGCATTTATCCATCAAGTGGTTCTGGACAGACCGTCCTTTTGAACCACTCTAAAACCGTTGAGACACAGAAATGGTGGGCCCTGCCCTGCTGGAGAAAACAGGGGGTCCCGCTTTGATATTGTTAGGGAGTTTAAAATGATGGTCTGGCAAGAATTTTTGTTATCCATTCTTCTATTCAGAAAAGGGTCCATTCTTCTTTTGGAACATTTAGAACATTATTATGATTTCTTTTGAGGCTCGAGTTGTATTGAAATCCCAATAGATAATGATCAGAGTTTATCATGTAAATTTTGCTGACCTTATCGCAATGTGCCGTTTTCCCAAGATCTACTGCAAAGGTCTAATAATATTTGTCTGTTTCATATACCAACAGTGCGTTTTTGATGTTTAAATATGCCACCAGAAGCAATAATGCTTAGATCCTCTACCATTAGAAACTTGTTATTGCTCACTTGACAATTTTTGACAATTCAAGAAGTACCAAGATGAAAAGAAGCAAACAGAAGGTGTTGGTAGTGCACCGTATTTACTGCCTTCCAGTAGAGACCTATAAGAATATGGTTATGAAGACTTGCACAACTGTATGGGCTTGATGTAACTTACTAATGAGCTTAGAAAGATATATTTGAAGTTCTACACTACTAGGATAACTCAGTAGAGTAAGTGATCGAGATGCAAGGCCCCTCCTATCATATAGTCAGCTACAAAGACAGATGTACTTGGGAACCCTTGCCCTAGATGTACGCAGATAGGAGTGGCTAGTTTCACTAACACTTGGAATAGTTATCTTTTTGTCTGATCAAGTGATTGGCTCAGTAGAAACTATGCAATTACAACTGAATTATACATCTGCAGGATCCAGAAGCGATCTTGAATCATTCTGTTGAACTTAGGTCAGGTCATCGGATATATAATCCTAGCCGATTAAAAAAAAGAAGTGTATTTAATCCTATAACCTCTGGAAACAATATGTTTTACTCTGTATGCAGTTTGCAGTACAATATGGGGCCCGTGCAAATACTGGTATAGACAGGATGAAAATAATCAATGCGGTTGCGAAATCAGTTCCCGAGCCTCATAAAGTTGATCTTAGCAATCCAGATAAGACCATTATAGTTGAAATCTGCAAGGTATGCTTTTCCCCTGATGGTTAAATATTTCCTTACTACCCCCTCTTAACTCTTTCAATCAACCAATTTATTTCATTCATATATCAACCTTTTGACTTTGCTTACCTAGGTCGGGCTAAATGGATTGAATGAACTGACATGAACTATTTAACAGGAAGTTCTATAGCAAGATGATAGCACTCTTAATTGTAAAATTAACGCAATCACCATAGTTTTGTTATATACACTGAATTTACTATTTTCTTCACTAAACCGTTTCTTGATTTTGGGCCTTTTATTTGAAATGTTTCAGACACTGTGTTGTATCGGGGTGGTTGAAAAGTACAAGGAGTTATCGAAGTACAACCTGCGACAGCTCACATGCCCGAAACCATAATTTAATCTCATTGAAATTTAGCTTGTGATCCAGTGAGTATTGAGTTAGAGCTGACAATATTCAGTTTCACGTTTTAATGTGTGTTAGTCCAGACTCTAGATTAGTTGCAGATATATAGACTTCTAGATAGAAAATTCATAGAGTAATATAACAAAAAATGAGAGTGGTCTCTAGACAAGAGATGTTTTCTCTTTTTTTTCGTTGCAAAACATATGTAATATTTCAGGGGCTGTTTTCTGAACCTATTAAAATACTTTTCCCCCCCAATTTGCTTTGACTTTAATTTAAATATCTCACCACCAATTTGGGCATCTTAGCCATATGTGATTTATCCATCACTTGTTTTAGCGTCAGATGCACATTTCATCGCTTTAGGTGGTTCTTCACAATGCATGGTATAGGTTGGAGGCCTCTCTGTATATACTTTTAGTTTTGTTTCTGTGTGCAACTGTTATATTTTATATTTGATTGATAAAACATCGTCCGCAATCTTTCCAAAATTACAGATAGTATTCTGTTCAAGTGTCTCATGTCTCATCACACCAGTCATCACATTCACATACATGGTCAAACAGAATGACTAACCAGTCTTAAATTGTACAGTAAGACAACTTTCAGACCCAGCCCTGAGTTCTTTTTCAAGCTTATATTCTCTTCAAGTTCAAGGAAGAAGGCCATCTCAAAAAAAAAAGTACTAAATAAATCGTTCATTTTTTGCGGATTTGCGGTGTGGCTCTTTGTATTATTTGATACTTTTGAAGCCTGGTTGGTTTTGAAAAAAATGGATGTTATCTGGTGGATTGTGCCATAGAATCTGATACTCACAAAAGACTTGTGTTGTTTGTCATACTATCACTCCCGGTTCATAGCATTCCCATAACAGTTTAGCCATCAACTAGAGAATGACATTTTCGGCAACAGTTTTACCATCAAAGAGGAGGCATAATTTCATCCAAACTAGCGTTACACGTCCTCCACGGAATTTTCCTAATTTGATTGTTGTTGGTCGGCGGAATTTTTCTTTAACCTTTTTGCTTTTGTTTGTTGCTTTACCCTAGTTTTACTTGCTTAGCTTGTTGTCAAATGGTTGAAACAAAATTCAAAAGAATATTTTTATCCCCTTTGCATTTTCTGCAGCTTTTTGCTGGATCATGTTCTATTTTCTAAGCAAGGAACCAGTCACTTAAGGTGGGTCTGCTACTGTAATATTGGGCAGGCAAGTCAGGGTGTTAGTCCTTGGGGAGTTGGGTGTAGTTTGGTTTTTTCCTATTAGTCGTGGGGGAGTTTAAAGGAGTCTCTCGAAATCTCTGTTAGTCTGGGAGAGTTTAGAAGAGTCTCACAAACTCCCTAGAAAACCCTGTTAGTCGTGGGGGAGTTTGAAAGAAACTCTCAAACTCCCTGTTAGTCATTAAAATTAGAATGCTAGGGAGTTGGTGTTTTTGGGGGAGTTCTAGGGAGTTTATAGTGTATTTTTTCCTCACTCCAAATCTCTCAAAAAAGTAGAGATTTCTGGAGAGTCTCTCAAACTCCCCATACTCAAAACACCAAACTCTCTCAAACTCCCCACACTCTCTTACACTCCCTCAAAATCCCCAAGATTCAAAATACATTAAACTCCCCCAAACTCACTCGTGGACTAACCGCATGTATGTCTAAATGGCCAATAATCATGAATGCATTAGAAATATTTAGTAATGTTAATTGGACGTGTTAGTCTGGATAGACGCCAATGAAAACAAAACTTAAAATCCTTATTATTTCTCATTAAAATTCTAATTACATTTTCAACAAAATGAACAAAACAATGTATAAAGAGAAACAGAGAGGAACAACTAATCCTGTATGCTGTAATTTCTTTGTTTTATATCTTTACATAAACAAATTGATGTAACCAGACCCCCAGATAAAAGACTACTCCTATAAACCCTTTTAAGAACCAAGAAGAAATTCTTCTTTGGCCTTCCCTCTTCACACCCAAATCTTGCAACAAAAGAAGAAAAATCAAAAGAGAACTCAAAACCCCAAACCAAGGACTAATTATGAGGAGCAATGCAGACAATTCAAAAAAGGAACCAATGCTCCAACAAAGCAATCAGAATTAAGAATAATCAATGAGCTTCTTCTTCTTCTTCTTATGTTCATCTTGTATAGGAACCCACCAAACTCTTAAACTTCTATCAAGGCCTCCACTATAAAGCAAAAAACCACCACCAACACTATATAACGAAGCTTGTAAACACTTAACTGGTTCTTCATGACCATTCATGAACCCTACATTACACAACCCCCCACCTGTTTTCTCTCTTTTCCATATTCCAATGCTTTTATCAGCTGAACCACTGCAAATATAGTCACCCATGAAACTTAAACATAAAACAGACATATTATGCGCTTTAACTTCACAAACTAAATTACAATCCCCATTTCCTTGATTTTCTTCTTCTCAACCCATTATATACCCATCTGAACCACCCCCGTAAACAAATTTCCCATTTTCACAGACAATTACAGAATTCAAAGAAACATCTTTATGTCCAACTAAAACCCTTTTTAAGAAATGAGAAGTAGTTGTTCCTTGTATACTATTCCAGATTTTGATTTTCCCATCTGCTGATGCTGAATAAACTTTACCTTTCTCTGCAACTAACCCATTGATAGCATCATCATGAGCTTTAATCGATTCTAGACATTTCAAATCAGAAACTCTCCAAATTTTAAGGGTTTTATCCCAAGAACCAGAGTAGACTAAACCATTAGAAACAGCTAGACATGAAATGGAATCAGCATGTTCAATCCACAAACATTTATGGTTTCTTCTGATTTGAACATAATTACTCTGTTTCATAAACTTACCTAAATAATCTTTAGTGGTTGGTAATGTCGAAACAAGTTTAAATAGATTCTCTGAACTTCTTGAGACTTTCCAAACTCTAATCCTACTATCTTGATGAGCTGTGAAAACACGGTTCCCGACTGTAACAAGAGCTTTAACAGAACCATCGCCATGACCAAATTTAGCGTATTTCTTTAAATCTGGTTGTTGCCATACAATTATATCTTTACCCTGTGAAGCACTTAATACAAATTCACCACAGAGAGCTAAACAAGAAACTGACCCAATATGACCTGAAAGAATTGCTAATGATTTATACGATGATGATGATGGTGATTTCCAAGTACTGGGCATCACCGAAAATCGATCAGTACTATTATCTTCATTGAATAGGAATCGATTTGAACTTTGCGGACTTTGTTCAGATTCACTATTGCTACTGCTGTTAGTTATTGTTGCAGAAAGTAATGGAGTTTTAGGACTAGTTTCTAAATCTGGGATTTTTCTGAGTAGAACCATGATTAGTTGATATAACTGAAAACTAAATTTCCCTTAAAAATGGGTTTTCCTCTGTTTCTTTGGAATCAAAATCTGATCAGAGAAACGGGATTGAGAATAACTTTAGTTAGAAGTACAGGTTGGAAGGGGATGGTGAGAAGAAATAGATTAAATAGATATAGACGTTAAGAAAGTAGGAGTGTTGGGGGAGCGGCCAAATGGAATTTGAGGCGGAGGTGTAAGTATAACGGCTACTTTGACAAATGTGGTGTAGTTATTTTATATATAATTTGAGTGGAAATTGCTGGTCTCACGTTGAAAGTTAGACCAAAAGCTTGAATTCTAGAGTTCCTGGACCACGACCAATAAGAATCAAGGATTGACGTAGCAAAATATAATGGATAGGTAAATGAGCGCTGAATCATGCTCTTCCTGGAGCACGACCAATAAGAATCAAGCATTGACGTAGCAAAATAAAATGGATAAGTAAATGAGCGCCGAATCATGCTCTTGGCCCCCGACCAATAAGAAACAAGGATTGACATAGCACAATAGAATGGGTGGGTAAATGAGCGTCGAATCATGCTCTTCGTGGGCCACGACCAATAAGAATCAAGGATTGACGTAGCACAATAGAACGGGTGGGTAAATGAGCGTCGAATCATGCTCTTGGCCCCCGACCAATAAGAATCAAGAATTGACGTAGCAAAATAGAATGAGTAGGTAAATGGGCGCCGAATCACTTTCAATATACATAACCTATTTTTTACATAAAACCTATACGCTTACATGGATTAATTACCTTTGGGACAACCAATTTAAACCCGTGCAACGCACGGGCGAACATCTAGTAATAATAATTACTAAAATATAAGTAGGGCCAGACACACCACTAGAGGGCAGTAGGGTTGGAATGTAGGGTCACCAGCCAACCTGTTACTTAATAAGTGCATTAAGCAAACAATTAAACAATATTTCTCCACTCCACAGTCCACACAAGGTTGGTCTGATGACTCTGATAACTCCGATTCTTTACTTCGGTAGGTTGGTTTCTATTATTTTATTTCATTTGATGAAAGAGACTGATAAGCTAACAAAACATAGTAGAAAAGTTGGTTTTGCAAGAGGCTAGATTCGTAACCCGTAATTCCAACATTGTTAATAGGAATACCAAATTATGTGAGAATGTACCAATCCAAAGCTTGGGCTGTTCTGTTTCTATTATAGATTTTGGTACATTTCTAAATAAATTGGTACCTTTCTAGTGATTATTGGGTGATTAGCAGTAGACTTGTAGTTGGTTTTTGAAATGCTTTAGTTTTATAAATTTTTATTTTGCATCGGAAACTGAAAAAAAATTGTTAATACATTATATATACTATTGTGGATGGTGGTTTTTAGTTCAGGGATAAAACTGTAAAATCCTGTATTTAATGCGTTGTCATCCTGCAAAGGAATAAAAGCCATTTCAAAGTAATGAGTGCTCTACTTGTATATATACTGAGCAATTCAACATATTTACGAAATTTATCGGAATGGTGCATGAAACAACGATCCCAGATATTCTATAAATTTCAACCTATCGCATTATTTACTAATGCATGGCCCGCCTAGTATTTTCCTATGATGTGTTTCCCGGCTGAACTTTCAATGTTGGCATGACATGACGATTGGTGTTCACTTACAGCAGAGTAACACGAATCTCCCGAAGTGTCAGTATTGAAATCTGCATGAAAAGCACTCGCGTAGGCTACACCACCCTCTGACAGAGAGATTAGCGTGTTTACATACCTTTTAATTAAAAATTAGCGCGATTGAACGCGTTTAAATTCCTTAAGGGAAATCTAGACTGTTCATGTCAGTCTCAAAAAATAATCACAGCCACACGATTTGGACGCGCGATTTAACCAGCTTGGACTACTCCTAGCAGAACTAGGCAATCACTGTATTGACCACCGGCGGGCTCACTAGTGCCCTAGTCGATCGAACCCTATTTTGCTCATTCACAAGCGCTTCAAACGTTAGCCCAAACATGGGCGTTCACGCTACTTAGAAATAGCTCAAACGAGCTGAGACCGACAAAAAGGGTCTCAAAACGCATCACGTCCGTCCAATTTAGCCAGCCTAGTTGGACGGCTTAGATCGCATCTCAAGTAATCAAAGAGGTGTCAACGTGTTCTCCGTTGGCCCAACTTCTCCCTTGGTCGATCGACCTGTCCACAGCAAGACCAGAGAGCATCAAATCGTTTTCCCAAACTCGAGCAAACACGTTATTTCAAAACCCTAAATTTTGGTTGTGGCAGTATACTACTGTCGCAAATCGATCACATCCGTCCAACTTAGCCAGCTAAGTTGGACGGCTTAGATCGTGTTTCAGACGATCAAGAAGGTGCACATGAGTTCACCACCGGCCCAATTCTATTCCTACTCGATCGACTTGCCTAAGGGAAGTCAATGACACATCAAACTGCTTGATCGAACTAGAGAGAATGTGGCCGTCTCTAAACCCTAATTGGCGTTTGGGGCAACACACCACTGTCGCAAATCAATCACAACCATCCATCTTCGCTGTCCTAGTTGAAAGGCTTAGATTTAATTTCAGGCAGCCCCGAAGATGTCAACGTGATCACCGTCGGCTCACCTTTACACGTGACCAACTGGCCTGCTCGAGCTAACACCCGATGCCTCGAATAGCACGCCCAAAGAGGGTTGGACGCGTGGCCCCCTAAACCCTAAAGTTGCGTCAACAGCAGTGCACAACTGCCGCCAAATCATCTCGTCCATCCAACTTCGCCAGCCTAGTTGGATGGTGTAGATTTATTTTTATAAAACCAACAAAGTAACATTGTGATCACCGGCCATCTCTCCTCCACAGGGAGTGATCGACCAAGAGACAGCTCGACCACACGGTGCTCAAACGATTACCCAAAGATGGACGGTCGTGCTACTTTTAAGACGCTCAATCCGTGACTGATTCGATCGAGCTCAAAAAACAGCGATGCTTCTAACACATCGATCATTTTCAGTTGCTTATTCGAAAGCGATGCTTTACATACATCGATTATAAGCAATGCTTTATAAATATCGGTTTTACAAATAATTTATTATTTGACCTAAAAGCACTACGTACTAATTTTAGCGGCAAGTCACATGAATTGACCCATTCACTCGAGACATCAAACATGTCAGAAATTGGGAGATGCTCACCGGGGTATTGGTCTGCCGGTTTACAGCGTGCGGCGTGCAACGCGCTCAATCCTATGTGAGGAGCGGCCCAGTCGATATTATGCGGAACTACAATAAGGGATTCATTGAAGAAGGACGGAATATATCCTGACGTGCAGCTTCGCATAAATATGATCTCTCCAAGACTCATTTTCTCTCCAGTGTGCAATACCGTATCAGGAACAACGCCAAAGGTTTTTGGCTGGACCACAGAAGAATGAACCGGTGCTCACGGGCGAAAATCTATGGCGTGCACATTATCGAAAAAATTGATGGGCTCCATCCCGGGCTTCGGACGCCTCTTTTTCCAACGAAGTATTCTGGAACCTCCGTATAAACTAGAAAACGAAACCGCAGGGACAGGAGCATAACCTTTGAAGTGTTCCCATAAGAATGCCTGGAGAAAAAGCGATGTGAATATGTGAATCCACCTTCATATATCCGTTGGAAACATACATGTCCTCTGCCAGAGAATCCAGATGAGAGTACAAAGACCCGAGGAACAAGCTACCTAGAGGAAGGACTACGCCTTGCGCCAACTTAATAGCGAACATGATGAGTTTCACTCTTATGGTTTTCTTACCAGAGCCATCATAAAAAACATCCCTAGACAGCCACAGGGATAATAACGCGGCCACAATGAGTACATCATCCAACACCTGGCCCGCTTTCGGTCGCGTAGGAAACCATTCAGACACCCACCAAGTATAAAAACATTTTTCATCATATTCTTTCTGATTATATCCCTCCTCCTTCTTAACCAGAGCGTCGAACATCACCTCTTCTTCAGCGGACAACACAAAGTGAAGATTTCTAGCAACTGGAAAGCTCAACAAAGTGGCTACGGTTTCTAAAGAGATGGTCATCTCCCCCCATCTGCATATGGATGTGTGCGTGGGATGACACCATCGAGAAATGAAAGTGATTAAACCCGCAACATCTTTCCTAATATGAAGTGTTGCAGACGCCATGACGGCTGCAACAACTTGCGCTTTAGTCAAGTTATTCTTGATGCGTTTATTGCTCAGCATATGCCTCATCCATCCTTCATAAGAGCGCAGCGGATTGTGACAACTTGAAATCAATAGGAGAAGCTGGATACTCTTTCTTTTGGAGACAGAACCTCATCGCACGCGCCAGATAAACTAACGGAGTAGCCTCTTCATTCTATGAACCTGTGAGGAGGGTTATCTTATGACCAGGATGAGTCCTAACGTTCGAATAAGGCACGACGAAGATCTCATCATTTACATTCGGCATATCTTTGACATTTATAGCACTTCCTAGCTTGGCGACAGAAGTATTTCCAGGTGACATCTTAACGATAATTCCTTACGTTCGCTTTCAAATAACTACAATGAAGCACAATGGAAAAGAATCATTACTTCACGCTAAAAAGAATAATCATGCACACAACTTCTTATTTAATTCGATACAACCAATGGTCAAAGCTCGGAGATCGAATCATGTGGATAACAAACTAATGGAGGAGCCGTATTCATTGCCGTCCATTTTCAGCCGCGGAATATACGCACACGGCCGGTATACACCTAAATCTAGCTCGAGTGGGGACTTGCACCCTTCAAACAAAAAGATTTTTCACCATGGGTATTACACCCACGGTTGAAAACTACAGCTAGGTCTTTTGGCCGAGGGATATATCCCACGACCGGATTATTCCCATAGCTAGCTCGAGAAGGGACTTACGCCCATGACCGAAACCTAAAAACTAGGTTTTAAAAGAATGAGCAAACAAACGACACTCGCCTATGGACTTATTTTCATCCTGCTAGTAACACTAGTAATGTTGATTGCTTTATTATCAATGGTGTTGCCGATACTGCCTACAAGGAGGGATCATTCATATTGGGACGATTTCTCAAGTTCATGGAAGCTACGCCTACAACTAATTTTCGAACTAACATGCAAGAACAAACAAAATCCGGAAGTAAAGAAGAGACGTTGGAAGACATACCTGAACGATACTCGCCTTCACGAATTGCTGCTGCTGATCGGCTCTCGATCGACGTGCCCTTGCTGCTGAAACCAAAACACAAAAGTGAAGCCAAGGAAAGATAAAAAAAAAGGAAGTTGATCCCCTTTTATACACATAACGTGTTGGGATTTATAATGGAAAAATGAATCCATCTCGGATTCGTGTACGGACGAAGGGAGCTGGGCCCGTCAAGCTAACTCCTACGGAAGAACTATCGGCGCGCCAATACCGAGCCCGCTAGTCACGTGGCCCATGCTCGAGGGAGGATTCTGCCTTTCCTGGTAAGCTTATTTTCTTCGTCTCTATTCCATCTTTTACTGTCACCATCTAGTACTTACCCCGCAATAGTGTCACCATTACGTGCTAAGCAGGGGACTTAATGTTGATGGTGGTTTTTAGTTCAGAGACAAAACTGTAAAATCATATATTTAATGCGTTGTCATCCTGCAAAGGAATAAAATTCATTTCAAAGTAATGAGTGCTCAAACGTATCTACTTGTATATATACTGAGAAATTCAACATATTTACGAAATTTATCAGAATGGTGCGTGAAACAGCGATCCCAGATATTCTATAAATTTCAACATATCGCATTATTTACTAATGCATGGCCCGCCTAGTATTTTCCTATGCTATGTTCCCCGGCTGAACTTTCAATGTTGGCATGACATGACGATTGGTGTTCACTTACAACAGAGTAACACGAATCTCCCGAAGTGTCAGTATTGAAATCTGCATGAAAAACACTCGCGTAGGCTACACCACCCTATGACAAAGAGATTAGCGTGTTTACATACCTTTTAATTAAAAATTAGCGCGATCGAACGCGTTTAAATTCCTTAAGGGAAATATAGACTGTTCATGTCAGTCTCAAAAAATAATCACGGCCACACGATTTGGCCGCGCGATTTAACCAGCTTGGACTACTCCTAGCAGAACTAGGCAATCACTGTATTGACCATCGGCGGGCCCACTCGTTCCCTAGTCGATCGAACCCTATTTTTTCATTCACAAGCGCTTCAAACGTTAGCCCAAACATGGGCGTTCGCGCTACTTAGAAATAGCTCGAACGAGCTGAGACCGAAAAAAAGGGTCTCAAAACGCATCACGTCCATTCAACTTATCCAGCCTAGTTGGACGGTTTAGATCGCATCTCAAGCGATCAAAGAGGTGTAAACGTGTTCGTTGTTGGCCCGAATTCTCCCTTGGTCGATCGACCTGTCCACGGCAAGACTAGAGAGCATCAAATCGTTTGCCCAAACTCGAGCAAACACGCTATTTCAAAACCCTAAATTTTGGGTTGTGGCAGTATACTACTGTCGCAAATCGATCACATCCGTCCAACTTAGCCAGCTAAGTTGGACGGCTTAGATTGTGTTTCAGACGATCAAGAAGGTGGACATGAGTTCACCACCGGCCCAATTATATTCCTACTCGATCGACTTGCCCAAGGGAAGTCAATAACACATCAAACTGCTTGATCGAACTAGGGAGAATGCGGCCTTCTCTAAACCCTAATTGGAGTTTGCGGCAACACACCACTATCATAAATCGATCACAACCATCCATCTTCGCACGCCTAGTTGAAAGGCTTAGATTTAATTTCAGGCAGCCCCGAAGATGTCAACGTGATCACTGTCGGCTCACCTTTACACGTGACCAACCGGCCTGCTCGAGTTAACGCCCGATGCCTCGAATCGCACTCACAAAGAGGGTTAGCCGCGTGTCCCCCTAAACCCTAAAGTTGCGTCAACAACAGTACACAACTTCCACAAATCATCTCGTCCATCCAACTTCGCCAGCCTAGTTGGATGGTGTAGATTTATTTTTAGAAAACCAACAAAATAACATTGTGATCACCGGCCATCACTCCTCCACAGGGAGTGATCGACCAAGAGACAGCTCGACCATAGGGTCCTCAAACGAGTACCCAAAGATGGTCGGTTGTGCTACTTTTAAGACGCTCAATCCGTGACTGATTCAATTGAGCTCAAAAAACAGCGACGCTTCTAACACATCGATTATTTTCAGCTGTTTATTCGAAAGCGATGCTTTACATACATCGATTATAACCAATGCTTTATTAATATCGGCTTTACAAATAATTTATTATTTGACCTAAAAGCACTACGTACTAATTTTAGCGGCAAGTCACATGAATTGACCCATTCACTCGAGACATCAAACATGTCACAAACTGGGGGATGCTCACTGGGGTATTGGTATGGCGGTTTACAGCGTGCGGCATGCAACGCGCCCATTACGAGAAAGTGTCAGGAAAGACGGACGGTTAACAGTAATGAGAGTAGTGGGTGAACGTTTGATCAGTCCTCCCTCATAATGGAAACATGATGATCACCACCTTCCGCACGAACCCACTTCTCCACTACTTAACTTCCTCCACTTCCTAAGAGATCAGGGTGCGCTCAATGACTTGTATAAATAGGTTTTCAACCTATTCAAACGGACAGAGACAATACAAGTATTATCAACACAAGTAACCAGAAACCATTTTCTGATACAAGTCATAAAACATCCACACCTTCATAATTCAACATTCTGATCTCAAACACCTTCTCTGCTTCCCTCCTTAAGATCAACCATTCTCCTTCATCTTGTGACCGAATTGAATCTGGAACGGCCATTTATTGGTTTAGGCCAGAGTCTTACAGATTGATCTCTCAAACTCAAAACTACTCCCGTGCAGTGCATTTGTTTAGGGTTTAAGTTCGTCTCTCATCAACATACCCCAAATTTACCAAAAACACCAAAATCAATTTTTGTCCTTAAACAACTACCAAACAAAGAAGTTAGTCTCATGGTTTCCAAAGTTAAGCGTGCACCAATCGGAATAGCTGGACCTATACTATCCATAGTTGTTCCCCTGTTAAAAATCCAAATTAATTGTTGTTCCGAGTGAAGGTGATTTTGACTTACTATAGTTTTTAATTTGGTTACCCCAATCAACTTACCAGTAACTACCCTATACGAAGGTCCAACAGTTATTGTGTTGTGTTCACGCCTTTGCCTTTGAGATTCAGTATGCCTTGCAAGAGTTATTGTATTGTGTTCACGCCTTTGCCTTTGAGATTCAGTATTCCTTGCAAGATAGCGAGATCTCCCTTTGGCCGTTAAATTAAATAAACAATGCCGTTCATTTAATCGACATTGTTGCCTTCTATGTGGGCAGGCACTGCTATCAAAAGTATTTTTTGTACAACTGCGTTCAATTTCTTCGTTCATAGCTTACATACTATGAATGGGTAACTTGTCTTTTTCTTCTAGTTGTCTTGCTTAGTTAACCAAGACTAACCTATAACTTAGGATATAACTTCATCATAGAGGTTTATTATTGGATTTGATTACCCGGAGCAAAAGGTTCCCAACTATAACTGTTAAGAGCAGTTCCTATGAAATGAACAAACTATTTTGCTCACACTATGGACTCAACAAAGTTCCCAACTATAACTCATAAGAGCAGTTCTCTTCTCCTTCTCTGCCGGCTCCTCACTTTGAAAAGGATTTATTTTTTTCACATTCGGAAGTGATGAAGACCACGCCGGAAGTGATGAAGACCATGTCGGAAATAATGAAGGTCATGCCGGAAGTGATGAAGACCACGCTGGAAGTGATGAACAACATGTCGGAAATGATAAAGGCCATGCCGGAAGTGATGAAGACCATGTCGGAAATGATGAAGGCCATGCCGGAAGTGATGAAGACCATGCCGGAAATATATTTTTTACATCGCCGGAAATGATGAAGACCATGCCGGAATTGATGAATTCAATGCCGGAATTAAATGCCGGCATGCTCGATATAAATCTATCAATGCCGGTAGTCAAGTGAAAAAAATCAATTTTCTGGATACTTTTCATCATGTGCCGACATAGAAATTTAAGCAACATACTATGGCGGCATAGGTACCGGCATGCTCGAGAATTAACTGACTGTGCCGGCAGTGGACTGATTAAAACAAAAAAAAAAAGGTTTTGAAGATCAAAACCAGAAAATTTTGTTACGAGACCTCGGACCCCCCGGATAGTGGCAAACATTTATGAAAATTTCCAACAAATGCCGGCATGGTTTTTTCGGTTGAATACAATGCCGGCACCGAGCTATTTCAGCTGCAAAGATGGTGGATTCAAAGAAAAAAAATCAATTTTTCAACCTCTTAGCAGCAATTCTCTCTTCACAATCATCCTCTACTTTCACCAAAAAAAATTCCCTCTCAATTTTTTTTCCATCTTTGTACTCTCATCTTACTCACCCAAATACAAATACATACTAATCATTTAACAAATACTTAAGATTTTTCTAATTATTATTAACCATTAAACCTGATTAGTGAGGGGTATATTAGTATTTTTAAAAATACTTAGATAAGGGGTGACCCAGATTTAATATTTGGATCCAATTTTTGTCTTTTTTCTCTATCCCACAATTAGTTTTGATATCCCCCAATTGCGCGTTCTTATTTTTTTGGTTCATTGTCATAGGAACTGCCGTAAGAGTCTTCTCCTTTAAAGACTGATATACAAAGATAGATAAGGAAGATTGATGATTTACAAACATATATTTAGTAAACGAGAAACAAAAGTAAAACATAAAGTAAATAATCATCAAAGTATTCCGAATCATTACCTTGACAATTACATGTTCAACATGTTATCCCAAAGCTTGATCAAGGATACACATAAACGTGATTTGCAAATATATAGGTAAAATTTGGATTTCGTAGAAGTTATATTTGACCAACATTATAGCTTTCTTTTTTTATTCAAAGTAAAAAAAAAACACTCATGGCAATGTCATTGACTCTAGCTGTCGAAGTGCCAAGACTGACATCATCCAACAGTATTTAACTTACACTCGATTACTTAAAAGTAAACTCAGATTTGGCCCTTTCCAGTGGAGATCCTCGGTACCAGTAGATTTTTTATAAATGAAATCTAAGTTAACAACAAGGATATTTTGTTGTCTTTGGATCTGATTTAAAATTCCTAGCACAAAAGAGATTTTATTGATTTTCATTAACCAGCTGGTTGATGCTCATATGAAAATTTTAAGAGAATCTTCCTTAAACTTCTTTGGAATAACCTTCTTTAATATAGGTAAGGATTACAGTGTTCTCACCTTCAAAATCCACATTTGTTCTTTGCAATTTGTTGACCCAGCTCAGAGCTAGAGTAACTCCTTCTCTTGCACCATCGCAACTACTCTTGTAATTAAAGTATCCCTTTAAGCTCCCTTCGGTCTGTTAGTGACAATTATCTTACCCAAGTGAAGTGGAGATCATTCAACATATGATTCTGGTTATGCGTGACTCTTTTTTTTTGGTATATAGACTTTGTTGGATGTTGCTGATAGTGTTGGAAACCCTCAGAACAATGTTTCCGAATCATTGTCACATCTGGTTTTCTAGATGAACCAACAAAGAGAGTCAAGCTATTGTAGATGTATATATTTTTGGAACCAAAAAGTCACCAACTCCTGAAAAGTTTTGGCCAAACCACATGAATTGTTGTTAACCCCAAAAAGCATATGCCAAACAGAATTGCAAGACGAGATGAGAGATAGTTTCTTCTTGCATGACTTGCACAAGGGATTAATATAGTTCAATATACTTACAGTTTTGGTATTAGTGGGAACACTCCCATGAGCACACTTCCATAAGAACATCTGAATCAAATAAGTAATTTGCACAATAAGTTTAATATTTGGAAATATCTCGCGTATCATTTTTCTTTATAGATTATTTTAAGACTCTAATCCTGTATTGAGATACTCTTACATTTCAAGTTGAAACCAAACACATAAGAAAAACACTTGATATTAATTATTGATTTGATTGATTAACAGTTGTTGAAACTTTGATTGCACCTAGTTTGTTTATTCTTGAGAATCTTCTCTTTTGATATAAGATTCACTCAAACTAGATCAAAGTATTGACGGGATCTTTAGAACCATTTTCGGATCTAAGAGATCTTATGAAATGCATTGTTAACAGACCCCCTTCTGTGCGTGATTGTTCACAAGGGGTTTCAAGTGGTGTTGTGCAGGTTATTGAAGACAAAGAAAGATTTAAAGACGACGAATTTTTTCTTATTAGTTTTCGTATCTTGTGAATCCTGTGCACAAACTTTGATCGGCTGGGATCCAACTAGAATCTTTTTTATCTTTGATAGACTTGATTGATTAGTTCGTGAGATCGGCATCACCTTATAGTTTCTCTTTGATATCTATATTGATTGATTGCAATCTATAGTTTGATTATTTCGGTAATCAAAAGATAGATTGATCTAACCAGACAAAGGAGTTTATTATATTAAACAGAAGAGCCTTTATCAACGACTCATAATATTTTATTACCAAGATTGAATAGAGTGGTTACCAAACATATTTATCCTTTACTGTTTGGAGTACGATCTAAAGGATTGGTGATTCACGTGCGTGACTCTAGAAGTTGAAGGCACAGGGATACAGAGGAAACTAAGTAGCTATGGATAGTCTACTTGGTCTCAACTATACGAAGTTGGTATTAGATTTTGTATAGCGGCTTAATTATGAGAGTATTCAAAACTGTACAAGGTCCCGAAGTTTTTCTGCATTTACGGTTTCCTCGTTAACAAAATCTTGTTATGCCGTTTATTTTACTATTCCACAAGTATATTTGGTTTATATAATTTAAAGTAAATTGCACTTGTACGTTAATTCCGTAACACTTGATATTGATCCTATAGAGTTTCGGTTATTATCGAACCTATTATCAAGTGATCACTTCGTTGTCGTATCATCTCAATCGTGAATCCATAGTCAATCACACAAGTGATGTTGTTGTATTGTCTCGATCTCGTATCCATAGACGATCACACGAAGTGTGTACCGAAGTTTTTGTATTGTCTCGACTCAGTCCATAGACGACCACACTTGGTAAATGACTTATAGGTTGATAAATAAAAGATTGTGGTGTATTTGGATACCCTCGTCTTTTCACCTCATAATTAAGATTAATAAAAAAATAATTAAAGTCATTATTTATATCTTTTGCAGTTAAAAATATGTACAATTGATATTGTTATTTTTGAAAAATTAACCATCGTCATCAACCTGTAAAAAATATTTTCTATTTGTAAACTCAATGTTGATAGTTTTTTTTTTGAACAACATTTATGCGTAAAAAGAATTTGTGTGTGTTAAAGGTTTAGTTATGTATACTACAAATACATAATTTTAAAGTATTTTTGGCCTCCCTTCTGTGTACATAATGCCTAAAACATGTAGATGAAAACGCAAACGTTCATATGAATTCGAAATAAATTGGTTACATCATATTATAATAAAACGGAAGCACACAATACCATTACGACAAGGGTTATTTCTGGTTTTTCCTGACACCAAGATGTTCGGTAATCTTTGAAGGGTTATTTCTAGCTTATAATGTTAGGCCAAATTAGAGATCATACGCTAACCTCTCCATCAATTGCAATCCCCAGACCACAAAGTCCATTGCCTCAAAAACAATTAATCCATCATGGTCAGGATGGGATACAGATTGGATTATGTTTATAGATGATTTATTTAAGGAGACGGATTATTCGACAAAATATGCTTTTCTTCTACATTTAATAGACCAAGAATCTTTCCAAAAATAGTTCACTTTTTGACGAACAAGGAATGGGAAAAGCTCTGGCAAGTTGGAAACACCGGTAAGGAAGGGTTTTGGGGGTTAATGAACACACTGAAGTAGATTTTTGGAAGAATTGGCTCAAAGACATGGTTTGGTAATGTGAGTTTCAAGGAGGCGGTGCAATAAGTTTCAGATGGGAAAAAGAGTAGAAGTGAGTGAGAAGATGGTTTCAGGTCCGGCCCTGACATAAAGTGGACAAAGTTCAACTTTGGGCAATATATTTTTACGGGCATCATTTTATTTTATTTTTGTTAAAATACATTGGACTAATGATATAAGTTTTCAATAAAAAGGTCAAAACCTTTTTAGGGGTGTATTCAATTTATAGATAATTGAGAATCTATATAACTCTGTGGTATTCAAACTATAATTATATAGTTTTATACAAATCCGAGGCATTCAAAACCATGGATTTGATTAGAAGGCCATGACTATGAATTTCAATCAAACATTTTATTAAACACTAACCGCGTTTCATATAGACAACCTGATTTTGAACTTTATTATTCCATACAAATTTCTAAAAGATTCCACTTTAATCCATGATAATTTAACACAAGTCCATGGATATGTAATGAAATCTTATAAATCCATGTATTTCATGTAAAACAAGAATCCACACTTATCCTTAAAACTCTTGATCAAATACACCTCTGTTAAATAGTTTGTTGGTATTTCTGGTAATATTGAACTATTGAAAGGGGTAGCAAAAAAGAGTTGTTTTATACTTAAAACCCTTTGCAACCCATGCGTTTTTTTTTTTTAAAACTTCTTGTCTTCTTTTATTCTTCTAGATAGGAAAATAATAAGGGAAAGAAAAAGAATTAGGAAATTAATATTCCTTTTAAAACAATACAAAGTAACTCGGTTCTTTTAACATATTATCTCATCCTATCTTGATTAATCGATTTATTCTTCTTCTTTTTTTTGTTAAAATTAAATTTAGGGCATAAAGTGAATCGATCAATCAATAGTTATCATATAAAGGAGGATTTTTTTCTTTTTACTTGGTAACACTACATTCAGTTTTACATTTTTTAAGAAGTTAAAGTGCCATAAGGAAAAACAATGTGTTTAAAATAAAGGACACAATAACTTTAAAATATAGGAACATATAATTAATCTTCATGTTTTTTTTCCAAATTATAGACATATCTTTCACAAGAATCAACAATATTTTTTTAAACAATAGATTTAAAATGTGTTAGAGCATTGCTTGGTTGAACCCACCAAGTGTTGGTATGTCAAGTTTGGTTGTCATATTTTAGTGAATCAAAACTCATTTAAAGAGTCGCTTGATTATTTACTAGAGTCAACTTCGTATAGGTTAGCTAGAAAGTTACTAGGATATGAGACTTACAAGTATTACGTGAAGACTTGAAGAATGTGAAGAAGTAAAGAGCTACAACGACGACATCATCCTTCCTCTTGAGGTTAGTAATATTTGACTTGAACTGTTTTAATCCTAAAGTATCTTTCAAGACGTGCATATTGAAAACATAACTGTGAAGCTGTGATTATACTCTAGTTATACATAGTATTCAGGAATTACAATACGAAGTATAACGTCTATCTTTTGAACTTCGTATATAAGACATCGACATAATCTTATTAATGCTATTGTGATTATGTATGGGTATGGGTGAAGATTTCGTCCTAGGAAACAATGTTTTACATTCTTTTAAAGGAAGTACAATTCATAAACTTGTTTCATGAATCGGAAGGGAAATCGCTAGGCTTATTGGTAGTGTTATTCATTGCAAATATTTGGATTACCAATACGTGTGTTTAGTATAACCGCTCATAACTTGTTTATGTATCTTGGTAAAACTATTCACAATGCCTGACTTTTGTATTGGTATGACTTTTATTAATAACCGATCTTAAGTAATCACCTGAGATGGTATGATCGATATATTGTAATTGGTATGACCAACTCTACACATTGGGGAACCCATCATAGTAAGAGGTGCAACCGATCACAAGTTAAATACCATATTATGTGGTAACTGATCCTAGTACCTAGTCAACCAATTTTTGGAAGCTAGTGTGACCGATCCTAGTACCCACATGGAGGTATAACCGAAACCTTGTGTTTTTGGTAGAACCATGAAACCCATTATTGGTGATTTGATAGGATAATCAATCACATAGTTCTTGGAAGTCAGATGAACCAATTCTAAACTTGTTTGAAAGTGTGGCAAATCGGTTCCAGGATGGTAAATATGAAAAAGGATTTACAAAGTAAAGATGTCGACATACTTTGAACATGTGCAGTAATTCTTATTTTATTGTTCAAAAATATTCCTTAATAACTAAAGGAGAATCCCGAATCGAAATAAATTGAGAATCTTTTAATTAAGATTTTTAGTTTTATATGCTTTTAATTTCCAGCAAATAAAATGCATATCTTTAGAAAATAAAAATTGATAATGTGCATTTACTAATTGGAGATTTTTTCTACTGAGATTTCGGTCAATATTTGGACAAAGCATTTCCAGGAATTATGGAAACCGAATTTGGAAATACATTGCATATCTTGAGAATATTTTCGTTTTTGGAAATTCCTTGGTGTCCAAACTTCCTTGGTCTATGAATATTTAAGTTTGCATTTCGAGCAAACTAATCCTCAGAGCCAGCAAAAATACCTAGTTGTGTTGTTACTGGTGGAGCCGTCTCTTCGGAGAGGAAAGTAACCTAATTAGGTGAAATCTCTTACGACCGCTCGTTTTAAAGACTTCTTTGGGATTGAGAAGCTCTACGAGTATCGTTGGTGGGAAACTAGATAATTGCAGTTTATTATTAGTTTTCGATTGATTTGATTGACTAACGGTTGTTGAACTTTGATTGCACCTAGTTTGATTATGCTTGAGAATCTTCTTTTCTGATATAAGATTCACACAAACTAGATCGAAGTTTCGACGGGGATATTTAGACTGTTTGTAGATCTAAAGACGTCTTGTGATAATCCATTGTTAACAGACTCCGTTCTGTGTGTGATTGATCACAAGAGATTCAATTTGTTTGTGTGCAGGTGTTTATTGAAGATCTAAGAAGATTTGAAGAAAAAACTTGATCGGCTGGGGATCCAACTATAATCGGTTTTATCTTTGTGATAACCTTGATTGATTAGTTGAGTAGATCGGCATCAATACAATTCTTTGTGATTCAAAGTGTTGATTGCATAGTCTAAACAATTACTTTGGTAATTGTTGGTAGATTGACTTAAGAACATGACAAAGAGTTTATTGGGATAAACGGAAGAGCCTTTTGTCAAACTCATATCACGTTGTTTGAAAAGATTTGTTACCGAACAGATTTGTTGTTCCTTTACTGTTTGGAATACGAACCAAAGGAATTGTTCCAAGTGCGTGACTTATTGCAAGTTGGAGGCGCAAGGATACAGACGGAACTAGGTGAACTATAGGTTTAGTTGCTTGGTCTCAACTATACGAAGTTGGTTTCGATTTTGTATAGTGGCTTAATCCTGAGAGTATGAAATTCTGGACAAGGTCCCCAAGTTTTTCTGCATTTGCAGTTTCCTCGTTAGCAAAATCTTGATGTGTCTTTTACTTTTCCATTTCCGCAATTATAATTGTTTTTATTATAACTAGAAGTAAAATACACAAACGTTAATTCATAATTACTTGATAGAAATCCTATTGTGTTTGTTTAAGTCCGAACCTATTATCAAGTAATCATATTTCGTTGTTGTATTGTCTCGATCTTGTATCCATAGTCAATCACACAAGTTATTTTGTTGTCGTATTATCTCGATCTCGTATCCGTATATAGACGATCACACGAAGTGTGTACTGAATTTGTTGTATTGTCTCGACTCATCCCATAGACGATCACACTTGGTAAATGACTTATAGGTTGATAAATAAAAGATTGTGGTGTATTTAGGTACCCTCATCTTTTCACCTCATAATTGATATTAATAAAAAAAATATGAAAAAAATTATTAAAGTCATTATTCATCCACCATTGAATTATGTTCTGCATTTTCTCCACTAAGGCATCAAAAGTTTTCAATTTAGACCTGCCAACAAAGAGAGGAGTCCCCAAATAAGAATCTTTTAGATTAATTTTCTTAATTTTTAGCAATCTTGTCATCATTCTCTGGTGTTTCAGGTGAACCTTTTTATTAAAAAACAGACAAAGACTTTTTGAAATTTATTAGTTAACCCGAGGTCTTACTGAACTGATCAATAATACTTAAATGGTTTCGACATTCACCTAAGTCAGCTTTAGCGAAAAAACAAGCAATCATCGGCAAAAATAAGATGAACAATTGGTTCATTATTCCTGGTCATTTTAATACCGTGTATATGCTTATAGGCTTCATTTTCCAAAAGAAATCTCGAGAAGACCTCCATACAAAGTATAAAGACACAAGGAGATAAATGATCTCCTTGTCTCAAACCCCTTGTAGGCTTAAAGTACTAGCCAGGCTTTCTATACAACAACACAGCTATTAAAGTAGGGGAAACACATTGGAAAATCAAATCACACCCATCACGACTAAACCCAAATTCTAATAAAGTTTTGTCTAAAAATTCTCAACTGACCCTATCAAAAGCCTTTGACATGTCAATTTTAACCATTCCGATTAAGATGTGGTCGGGCCACATACATTTTGTATGTGTCCCCATTTAATATTTTGACACGTACTCAAATAAAAAAACCCGCCCCCTCTAAATCCCCGTAATTGCTTTATCTTTTTGAGAAAAAGTAAGAAATTAAGACAAAAAGTTACGTAATAAAACTGTTTTGGAGGAAAAAATCTACCTGTCATTATATAAAGATGGGATAGGTTTTTAACACCCAACCACCCAACTTTAACACCCAAAAACTGAAATGAGTTCTCACGTACATTTCATGTAGCCGCACCGAATTTTAACACTCAACCACCATTTTCCTTTCTTTTTCTTCGTAGATTGCACTATCTCATGAAAAATAATCATATTGTCTGAAATTTGCCTAGAAGATAAAAGAAGCTGACTGATATGGTGAAATCGCCTTATCCGATAAGCTTTTCATTCTATTTGCGAGTAATTTGACGATGATCTTGTAAGAAGTATTATAAAAGGCAATGGGCCTGAACTCACTAGGATCTTTTGGGATTTCGTTGTTGGAATAAATAAAAAATGAGTTTTGTTAAGGGTCAACTAATAACATCTTTTCAGTAAAAATATTTTGGACAGTAAAAACAACCTAAGGACCAATAATATCCTAGTTACATTTATAAAAGCTTGCCGGAAAGCCATCCGGACCTGCAGATTTATTGGGCTTCATTTTCTTAACAATGGCAAAGATATCATCATCAGACATTCTAAACAGAGATTGAGTATAAACATGAGTTATAAGTTATAACAGGCTCGACATGCACCATAGGATCACAATATAAAGCATCAATAGGAGCCGCAACCAATTTAGCAAAATAATCTTCCAACACAACAACAATATCATTTTTATCCTTAGCAACATGCCCTTGAGAATAGTAATACATTATTAATTAATATTATCTGTTTTCCTTCTATTAAGAGTGATTTTATGAAAATATTTAGTATATTTTTCCTACAAAACAATTGTATTATCTCTAAATTGTTGTTTGGCTATTCCGTCCTGTGCATCATATAAAAGCTCTAGTTCATGAGAAGAAATTATTCGGGAAAAGCATTTTTATTTTTTTGTTGGATTAATAACAATTCTACGATTTACTCATCAATTTTCTCTTAGTTCTTCTTTTACTTTACTGTTAAAACTTTTTCTCTCTTCATGGAAGTTACTATCTTCTTGATGCACAAAATTGGTCAAAAAGACCAATTGCAACAAATCCTGGGTGAAATATATTCTTAGGTTTAGATATTGTTCATATAGCCAAAAAACAGAAAAATACTGTTCATTTAGCCAAAATGGATATTTGACCCAGAATCTTTTTTATTTATTAACCTGAAGAGACAAATATGTCCCTATCTTCTTCAAATAGCTACTGGACTGAAGAAGAACAAAGTAATCAAATAAAAACAGAGTATTTCATTGCAAATCAAATAAAAACATAGTAGAAAAAAAAAGAGTACTTAATTGCTCTGTTTTACGAATTAAAACACAGCAAAAAACAGAGTGCGTGATACAGAGTGCGTGAAACAGAGCAAAAAACTGAGTGCGTGAAACAGAGCAAAAAACAGAGTGCGTGAAACATTGCAGATCCTTCATCTCTGACTCATGCCAACCACAATTGCCATCACCTGCACATCTGTAATGTCATCTCCTGCATCATTCCATTGCAATACCAACCAGTCCACCTGACACTTCACTAGAACCAGTTTCTCCATCATCAAAACACCACCACCACTACCCATTAACTACATTACTACCACCAGATCCAACAACTGCAGCTGCAACTAATAGCAGTACCTGCATCATTCAAATAAACAATGTTAGACAGATACAATAACAACAATTGCTTAATTTTGCAAGTGCAACTGAAATTTCTGTTCTAACTCACAATAAGAGATGGCTTGTATAGTATTCATTTCTAACATAAGTGAAACACTCTTTGGCATAGTTTGCATTTCTTTCATTAATCCAAACAAAGAATACTCCTTTAAATACAATCTATACTAATCTCACAATTGTCAATTCCTCCCCATCAACTGGCATAATTGTTTTCGGCACGACATTCTTAATATCAGCACAAGACGTAATCAGATACATTAAGCAATAAATACATCACGCACCTGGTTATATCCAGCGGTGCGACTATTATTCCAACTTTAGTTTCAGTAATCAACACAGGATGTACCTGTGTACGTCAAGAAATAGTTCAGGATGGCATGTACTTTCCCATCTATCTGTTCTTTTTCTTCGCATAAGTTGAGACTATACTTTTTCAAATAAGAAAATTAGTAAGGCTTATGTAATTGTCAAAAGAGATTATATTGTTACTGCATTATCAGTGAAACAAAATTTAACACATTGCAAAACATAATGAAACTGGTTTCATCCTAGCCTAAATATCAGTGAAACCAAATTTAACCAAATTTAAAACAGGATGTAACTGGTTTCATCCTAGTTTAAACAAGGGTGAAAACAAATTCAAAATTTTTTAAAACATGATGAAACTGGTTTCATCCCTGCCTAAATATCGATGAAACCAAATTTAAAACAGGATGTAACTGGTTTCATCCAAGCCTAGTTTAAACATGGGTGAAAACCGATTAAAAAAATTTTAAAACATGATGTAACTGGTTTCATCTCAGCCTTAATATGGGTGAAAACAAATACAACCCAATTTAAAACATGATGTAACTAGTTTCATCCCTGCCTAAATATCGATGAAACCAAATTTAAAACAGGATGTAACTGGTTTCATCCAAGCCTAATTTAAACATGGGTGAAAACCAATTAAATTTTTTTTAAAACATGATGTAACTGGTTTCATCCAAGTTTAAATATGGGTGAAAACAAATACAACCCAATTTAAAAACATGATGTAACTGGTTTCATCACAAAATTAATCTGAATAGCTTCAAATGGACATTTCTATTCCAACATCAAAACAAACAAAACACACCCCAATTAGACAACTGAATAAGAAAGGAAGAAACATAACAAAAAAATAAAAGGGCAAAAAAGGTGGTACCTTGACACAGATACCACATCCAATACACAGCTCCTCAGAGATGTAAGCAATCTTTCCAGCTACAGTAACCTCAATACACAGTTTCTCTGTTGAAAACCCAAGTTAGGAAATTGAAAACCAAAACCCTAAATTACAAAGATTTAATAATTCAGAATAAGCCCCAAATCCAATTGAAAACAAAGAGTTGTTCAATTAGGGTTAGCAGAAGATGGAGAAACCGATTTCTGATAGTGTTGATTTTCACCGTAGATGGTGAGAGACGTTGATGGTGGGTATGAGAAGATACAGAAACCGATTTGAGAAGACCCCAAATTCTTATTTTTGATGGTGAGAGACGTTGATTGTGGATGGTTATGGAAATGGTGGAGAATGGGATCGAGAAATTGATGAGTTCTGGTAATAAAATCATGAAAAACAATCAGGATCGAGAAACTTACCAGTGAAATTGATGGAAGAAATCAATGGACGGTGGAGAGCAGTTGAAGAAGGGTTTTGGAGATAATTGATGGTGGTGCTGGTGGTGGTGATGAAATCTTTTTGAAGAAAGATTTTAATTTTTTCACGGTGGTGATGGCGGAGATGGAGAACGAGATGTTTCTGGTAGAGGGTGGCGGAATTTTTGAGAAGATGAAGATGAAGGCGTTTTTGAGTTTTTTTGAAGAAAGAAGAAAAACGTGTCGAGGTATAGGCGGACGTGGCAGGGTAGTTGTGTCCATTTCACACAAAAGATTCTTTTGGACATTTGACCCAGACTGAAAGCTTACAAGTCCATATAGCCCAGAAGACACACAATTTTGGCTATATAGCCCATTTTCTGTTCTGGATGCGATTTAGGTTTACACCTGTTCTTTGTTAAGACACGTGCTAGTGTCCTACCACATTAATCAGCACTAAAATAAACAGTTTTTCCACCAGGTGGCATTGAATTAACAAAGCACCAAGGTGGGTATAAAAGACGATAACTAAAGAGAGATTAGAATCACTAGATGAAACAGATTAGAGTAATTAGCAATGTCCCAGAGTCCAGCAGTTCCTCCTCCTCCACCATGGGAAGTAGTTGGTCTTGTATGTCAATATATGAACCCTGAAACACTGGCATTATGTTCCTGTGTTTGTAAATTATGGTACGATACCATGTCTTCAGACCAAATTTGGAAACCTATATGCTTCACTCATTATCCTCCTCTCTCATTTCTCTTCCAACAACAGCACCACCACAACTCCCATCCCACCACCATCCCCTTTAGACGTCTGTACGCTTTAGGTTATGTGTCATCCAAGATTCGAGGTCTTCGAAACCCTTCGAAACCTCGAATTTCAATGGAAGATTTGATATTTGCTGTTGATGTTTTCAAGGGAAATTCGCACGTTCTGAATATAGCCAGACAAGGAGAAGATCTCGTTTATAAAGATGGTGTTTTTCGTTTTGACAGCGATGTTAATTTCGAACTAAAAGATGACATGTGTGGAGATACGATGAGAGTCACATGGAGTATAGTGATGAAGGGATGGACTGGAGTTTTCCTGGCAATGGATTGTGAAGGAAAAGGTATGTCTATTGGTTATGGTGGTGGTGGAGAACGGTGGTTTTCTCAAGCACTTCCAGCTTCACCTGGTTGTTGTTGGTGCTCTTTTCCTTCTTCTGTTATTTCAAGCAACTGTAATAACAAGAATGGTCTTCTTGCTGAACTAGGCCTATGTTTCAGTAGTGTAACATCAAGGAGGAAGAAGATGGACAAGGTGAAGATGGGGTTTTTAAGTGTTGGTAGCTGGAGATATACAAACATGGATGATGCTCTTCTGTATTTGCAGCATTTCCTTCTCCATTTCCCCTGACCTACTCCTGTTAGTCTTCTGGGAGTACTTTTTTGATTTTTTTTTTGGTTGAAAACTGCTGTGTTGTATATATGCATGTTCAAATGTTCAAACTTGAAAACTTCTGAAATTACTACTAGTATATACTAAATAGCATGTATTTTGGACTTGGAATCAACTCTATTGCATTTCTCAACTGCTTCTCAAGATTTAATGGGACTGAAATGACAGTATGAACACAATATGTTACAACAACCCACGCAACAATTCGTTTTCGGTTTCAAATGATACAACAAATGCTATTCTACAAGCAACTCGGGAAAATAAAACAATGTCTGATGCATGCTGAAAGAATGAATGTCTTACAATACTGTTAGTGTTGCGTGTTTAGGGCAAATCACCTTTTCAAGAGCTTCAATACATCTCCAACTAGGTGCAGAGATCCAGTTACCAAAACCTGTAGATTAAGGAGAAGTTGATGCATAAATTTTATGTATTCATGATCGTATACAAGATCTCAGTCGAGCTAGAACATGGTAGATTCCATGTACAAGTACAACTGAGTTAAAATGGAGAAAGAACTTGGAGAAGATTTACCTGAACTCTGAGGGAAGGGTTTTCCCTGACACAGTCCCTTAGCCATTTTATTGTTGAAGGCAATGATGTCATGACACAACTGCTAGTGAATTGTTTTTCCCCATTGCATTTACTAGTAGTTGCAGTTGGACTTCCGCAAAGGAAAGATGTAGGTGGCAACAGGGTCTCTAAGGTTTCAAGTTTTGAGTTGTCATCATTTACGGCTTCTGAAATGGACAAGTAATGACATATGTGACTAAATTTTTGGACAAATAAATGTCACATGACTAAATTGTAGAGCAATCACACTAAACTAGATATGTGCGGAAAGGCGGAAACATAAAAAGGAACTAAAGCCATAGAATTAGATGGTATTTATTTCTACCAGCACCCCCTGGTACATAGTAGTTCATTATCTGTTGTGGTTTTTTGCCAATTTACACTCTAAATGCTCCAATGTGTGGAGCTAGTCTTGTTTCTGATTCGGGGTTCTGGGTCTTGGTTTTCGGTTTCAATTCCCATTCAGGTTTCAGCTCTACTTGTGCATAGTTGAGCAAACGGCCGTAGTGCACTTCTGTTCTTGGATAACATTATACTCCTTATAATTCCTATCATTAGATATTAAAATCATCCAGAACTAGGGGATGTCGTACATGCTACACACTAGCCACCGAGCAATCGGTTTCTTGATATTTCACATTCTAGTGCTAAGAAAGGGTAGCCTAAACCAAGGATTTTTAGTACTAAAGAAGAATTACTCAAAGGTGGGGAAAAACCTACCATATAACAGAAAAATCTCCGAGAACAGGTTGAAGATTGACAGACGATAGAAATCAGAAAGTACACAGTAAGAAACAAGAGTACACAATAAAAAAGAATTTTTACCATTCCCATGGAGAATCCTCTGCCACATCCTCTGCAACATGTACTGCCATTTTAAGTCCTTGGAATAGATATCTGATGATATACTTGAGGCCGAGGTAACCTTATTATATGCTGACATACTTGGAACAAAAAGGGCTTTTGAGAAATGAACACCTGATTAAGTATGTACAAGTACAAGCATCCCTACTCGCGTTAGTGCGCTCAATGATCAAATATCAAAACCGTGAAAAATTCACTATGTATACATGACCATATATTTACTGATGGAGTTTAAAAAGAATATAACATGTAAATTTTTAGCAGTACCTGAAGAAGCACAAGTGGTGATGAGCCTAGGAAGAAGAATCTGAGGGTCTCTCACCTCCATGCAGTTGAATAAAAGGATCTGAGAGAGAATGAGTGAATATATGAAATCACATAAAGCCTGTAGGAGTTTAGCAAACAATATCTCCAGCATAAGACATGTTTCAGAGTTGATTTCCTCTGGGCTAGAATATTACCTGCTTCGAGATTTTGCTGGAACTCTCGTGATTTTCCGCGTCATGCTTAATTGAAGAATTTCTGTTTTCTATTACAGCATTGGAGAACCATTTTGCACAGACCTCCATACTCTCTGGACTGTGAGCTCCATCCAAGTAGAAGATCAGATCCCCCGTAGCATTTTCTTTCATTTCTGACGAGTTGGAAGCAGATGAACTGTCATAGACAGTCTGTGCCCGCCCACCGAGCCGTGCAGTTGCAAGACCTCTAAGAAATGGCTCCGGTAACTTTGCCTCTACTTTTTCCTGGGCCCAGAACATCAATTATTTCAGCAACCATTTAAGTTTCCAATTTCTGATAATTCAGTCCACCACAGCACATGAAAATTAAGCTAGTGCCAGAGAGACCAGATGACAAATAAAGTTTGAGTAATGACTGCCCCAAGGTGGATAAAATTTAACTAACATTTGTCAACACATCTTTTGCATCTACTGTTTTCAGAAGCCAGCATTTACAAAGAGCGACAGCAAGAGCAGCATTCGCATACTGGTGATCACCAGACAAGCTGAGCTTCAGTCCTCCCAAAGTTTGTGGCTCCAGAGGTGGCACTACTTCCAAAGGAACCTGCAGTCAGTTAGATCTAATCAGCAAGAAAAATCCTACAACTAATCCTGCGGAAAAATGTGAACAGCTGACCGAAGTCAATGAAGTTAAACAATGACAGAATTCCCTTATAGTCTTTATTTAATCAAGTACAAGAAAGAAAAACATATCCATGGAATCAAATATAGCTTACCATCAATTCAGAAGCTTTCTCCCGGAGAACATCCATGGCTTCGGGAAGCTGATCTACAGTGAATGCGGGTGTTTCAGGCTTCAGAGCATGAAGACTCAACCAAGTTAGAAATCATCAGAAAACAAGTCCTCCTAGTAAGGGGATCCACGAAGTATACTTAATTATAAGAAAATTAGCTTAGGTTACTAAAGAAGTGCCTACCTTAAAAATTCCAGCCTTATGTGATGCAATTTTCCCAAGGGTATCTCCTACATAAATTGCCATTATTAGTCGTAACTCGTAAGAAATTGGCATTCTTGAAGCTCTTTTCAGCATTAAATTTTAGTGAACAAACCTTATGTGATGTTTAAGAAACAGCACGATAAAAGTTCAAACCCGTACTAAGCCCAACGGCTACTGGGGTCAATGTTAACGGCAAATAACTTGGAGAAGTTATTCCAGTATTGATTTTGGAAAGTCATTAGAGTTCTAGCCCAATCAACAAATTAAATGACATAGGAATGAGCATTTATTTTGAGCAGAAAGTGTCATACCCAGTGACTCAATATGATCCATCCCTAGCGATGAAATACCGCAGACAACGGGTTCTTTTATCTGTTCGTGATTAACATAACAATAGCAAGGACTGCAGTTATCAGGGAACTTCCACAGAAAAACCAAAAAAAAAAAAAAAGGAAGCCCATAAATTGTAAATATATAAAGAAGAAAATAGAATAAATTGGAAGAGATAGTTACCACATTCGTTGAATCCTTCCTTCCCCCAAGACCAACTTCAATGATTGCAACGTCCACCTACAGGCAATCAACCTTACATTATTGATTCCCCAATAAGAGTATAATGATCAAAGATAAAAGAATAAGAGAAAATTCAAAATTGATCAAAGAACCATTTCGTCTACGCATTGCCAAGTAGAATTGTTGATGGTTTATAGTTCACTATGAAACCTTAAGATAGAATCACAGATCGATCTTTCAAGTTGGGAAACTAACTTCATTTGAACTTGCAGGCAAGCCAAATTATTGGTATTATGACAAGTTGAATTGAACTTGGGATTAATATGTCCATTACGTAAAGCAGATTGCAAAAACGTAAATAGCCAAAAGACGGGTGCAACACCCATCAAGATGAATGTGAGGCATTATAATTTAGAAAAGAGGTCATATCTCAATGTTGAATGTCGCTCCTGATGTAAGGATAAGGAAAGATGGAAATTTTAAGCATAATCTTTCATAGTAACATATATAAGAAAGACTCCTGGGCAATATAGTTGTACAATAGGGAAAATAAAGCAAATTAACTAACCTTTTCAGATATAAATATCTTAAAAGCTAATACAGTTAGGAATTGGAAAAGCGGGGGCATTGGCAAGTCCTCTGAAAGATTTTCCTGTAAAAATGAAATTTAAGCATAAGCCATTGGCCGCCAAACTATTTCTTGGACACATCAGAGAGAGAAAGACAGAGAGACAGATGTTTTTAAGTCATGGGTAAACAAGAACATTTATAACATACAACATCATTGTTGTGTGTATGTGTGTCAGTTCTACACAATACGGGTCACAAATCAGGTGTGCTAAAATAATAGCACTTGGTTAACTGGCACTTTGTTCAGAAATGTGAATTCTGCTGCAACATGCCGACATATTCACGCTACTAACAACCAGTTTTCGCAGACTTACCTAAATATTTAATTATCCCGCTCAGCAAGTGCAACTACTAGTCATTTAAATTTTCCTCCTGCCCTATTCAACTTGTGTTTTCGTTTACAAAATTTATAAACTGATTCAAAGAAAATAGTGAAAGTGTGAAACCATGTTCATGTATCCAAATAATTTAGGCCAAGCATTTGGTGCTTCAT
Organism: Papaver somniferum; assembly: GCF_003573695.1. Lineage (NCBI taxonomy): Eukaryota > Viridiplantae > Streptophyta > Magnoliopsida > Ranunculales > Papaveraceae > Papaver > Papaver somniferum. The sequence continues at coordinate 40,321,543 of NC_039368.1, forward strand.
TCTCCGCTTCAATACAATAATTCCCGGTCGCCTCTTTGTAATAGAATTGTTTTAAAAGCCAGAAGGACAAGGGGCCTTACATACCAATATCATAGGATTACCCAAACCACTTTATGATGAGATTGGTTAATGTTACCAGACAAGGGGCCTTACATACCAATATCATAGGATTACCCGAACCACTTTATGATGAGATTGGTTAATGTTACCAGATAATTAAATTTTGGGGTTGGTTCCAGTTTCCAAGACACCTCTGAGAAATTTTGAACTGACAGACCATAACAATTAAAATATAAATTCTAGATATGGTTCCAGTTTGTAAAACACTTCTGAGAAATTTTGAACTGACAGACCGCAACGATTAAAATGTAATACCTTCAATTGGTGCCAACAGTCCCAAAAGTATTGTAGGAAACTTTCTTCTGAAATATCCAACCTACAAAAACAATTTGTAGAAATTGGCAATTTGGCATACACTAATTATGTAAACAACTAAGAAAATATAGACTAACGTTCACAGTAATCATCTACATCTTTCCATACAAGAGTCATTCCGCAATTTTGTCATCCAACATTGAGGAAGTCGAAATACCATTTATTTTTGTAAATATCAGTTTATACCTTCTATATAAAAGAATATGAGGAAAAAATTTGAAACACATCACATGTCTGCCAAGTAACGACATTATAAACTTTGACCAAGTTGTTATTTTTTTTAGTGTGCAGACCACAATAGTAAGGAGCATAGAATTTTCTATAGAGGTTACTGACCTAAGTAAAGCGCTAAATAGTGTGAAAAGAATATTAATTTCCTGTGTTACTCAATAGAATACAACCATGTCTTGCTGCTTGCCTGGTTTATCCTTAGGGGATACACAGCATATAATTCATATTAGTGAGTGCATGAAAAGTTAGAGACGAGAAAAGTGAAAAATGTGCGCATGCTGAGCAATAAAAGTGGCAGTAATGTGTTCATCAATGGAGATCGCAGGCTGTAGCGAGCAGTTAAATTCAGCAATAAGCATGAGCCCATGAAAGATGACAATTTCAAGGTAAATTTATCTTTCTAACACCCTTAGAAAATTACCCATCTACACGAAATCTTTCTCTCACATCAATTAAGTGAGGAGAGGTGAAAAGTCCAGTTCGAAAACCACTTTCCCGTAAAATGGCTTCACAGAATGAGCAAGTTGAACCCTGAAAAATGATATCCATAAGCTCAAGAGGACGCAAAAACTTTTATCCTGATATAGAACTGAGTTCATTAATGAATAGAATATTAACATGGATGTAGAATATAAGGAAATTAGACAAGGTTGTTGTTGGACAGATAGTACTGCACCCATGCCAAAGGAAAATTAGCCAAAACAATTGCCATTTCTGGTGAATATAACCAACATGCAACTTTTCCTAGTTTATACTACAATCTCCTATATCTAAAAAACTTTGTACTCTATGTTTTTCCACTTTCATCCCTCACTCAATCCAACTCCTTAAACCTAAAACACTACAGTAAACTCACCAAACCAGCATGCTAATGGTCCTCCTACCCTTGTAAACTCATTATTTTCTTATGTTTTGGAATCAAGATTATGATAATTTTGTACCATTCTCAACAAAGACTTCAGGTGGTATTACCAATGCAGTCTGTTGGGGCATCATTACTGCTCAAAATTTTGATACATGGGTTTATGTTGGAGGTGCTAGCCTGATTTTGCTAAGAAGGATAATGAAAATGATAATCAAACGTTTCATCAGTTACATACATGACGAGTGAGAGATAGAACTGAAATGCAAAATGTTTGATGGTTTTCAGTTTTTACTGGGACTGGAACTTTCTTAACGTTCTGATATATTAAAAAAAAAATAGACAGCTTCAGTACATTGAAAATACCTTTCCTTTTGTTCCAGCAACATGGATAATTTTGAGACCAGCTATCTGATCCTCCAAACCCAATATCTGTAGGCACAAGAGTGTCACTTTGCAAGCATGTTTTCTCTAATTCAATTAGCAATATCACAAGCTAATGGATCATAAGAATAAAAAATCGTAAAGTGTTGGTTATGCATCTGCAGGATAAAAGTACACCTACACTAAGCACCAATGCATGTAACAAAACCAAGGGGATGTTATCTTAGAGGCATACATGTTCAGACCTGATTGATACTTATGAATTATTCAAACAAGCAGTAGTGCAGTACTACAAAAATGAATTAAGTTGGAGGTGGGCATTCAAATGTTTAACCCTTCAAGTAACTGAGAGAAAATACTACTGTACGGACTAACACACTTGAGCAAGGGCGGATAATTCGTGTCAGTCAGCATTATGTAAGTCATCATCTTTATATCCATAACCTCTCGGTCAAACTACATCACCTGAATCTTCAACTGCATATCTATTTCTATCAAAATTTAACATTGGCTAGATAACAGCAGAGACACACAACTTTTGTAGCTTGGAGAGGGTAAAAATGGTCTTTTTATTTCATAGCTTCTTGAGTTAAGAATATCCTCCCCAACAATTTAGCTATAAACTAGGATCTTGTAGGAAACAGAAGAGGGGTCAAATATAAGTTTGGCCATATTAATTCTCTATTTTTGCGGACTATTGTTTTGTAAATGATTTTTGAAAGGTAATTTAGTAGTTAAATACTAAAAACTGATTCTTTTAAAAGGTTCTACCAAGCTTTTCTTCTGATATCCATGAAAAATAGTTTAACTGTTTTCCTTCATCTATGTGGAAAAAAAATCATAGAGTCTTGGAGACTCCTTGCTGGAAGAATTATTTCAAGAATAGTCATCTCGCCGTAAGTATATCAACCAAACGCAGGCGATTTTGAGGCGCCTTCATTACTACCAAACATTAATTTAAAGGTGAAATGCAAGACCCAGAAAGCTTTAACTTGCAAGCTGAAGATGATTGGGCTACTGTAATCAAAGCCTCGTGGTTTTAGCATGTATCCTTGTTACAGTCATATTCACGAAAGCATACTGATCCACTTTCAACTTGCAAGTGGGTCAATGTAGGTCTTAGCATTCCCATTCCATGTGTAAGCAGATTCCAACCCAACTGTAAAATATATATCTATAAGCAAATTCAGGAAATGGAATTACCTTCAAATACATTTGCATCCTCTCCATTTTTTCATATTTACCATTAATGTTTGATTTCTCTCCGCGTTTCTGACGAGTAATGAGAGAGGAAAGTGCTTCCATAGCAGACTCATATGAAGAAGAAAGAGGTAACTCATACGAGTTTGCTCGAAGAACCCCACCACTTCCCATTTCCTCGATCAAACGAAGTGGCGACCTTTTCAATCCCAAACCTGCGATATTAAGCCACGAGGAAGTTCAAGAAGAGACAACTGGTTTCCGATAGATGGAATTGCAATCAGAAGTTCTAAATTTTGAATTATTCTGTATAATTGTATCTAAGACCCAGCGCATCAATAATTATGACACAAAATATGAAACTGAATGGTTAAAGCTAGCTAGATGCATCAGTAAGATCCAGAATGATGAATCTTCGGTCATAATACATTAATAGGTGTGGAACTCTGGAGACACCACTATATCATAAGATAGGTATCTACCAAATGCCTTTGAGCTCCAAATCCTCATATCGGCCTTTTCTTCTTCTATGTTTAATCTTCACTAGGTTTTTATTCGTCGTACACATATATAAATTCCAAACCTCTAATGAGAAAGAACACATTTTGCCGATAATGCAATTTCTCCAACTCTATCCTTATACTTAAAATAAAAAACCTGAAAAATAGTTCTGGCAAAGGTTTCAATGGAGATACAGCCTCTAGTTCAAAAGTTCTTGATTCCCAATGCAGAAGTCCTATTAATCAGGCAATATTTTGGGCCACAAAAGCTTCACTGTCCTTGAAAATGTGCCCTAAATAGAAACTAGGAAGGGTGCAAAGGTAATTCCTCTAACATATTATCTTTACTCTTTAGATCATACCACATCCCCCCTTTTCATAGTAGATCAATTATGCCGTACTGCTATCAGTTGTTCTCGAAATATATGAGTCCTGTTTGCTAATGTTTATTTCCAAATATTTCAGTAGATACACAATTATGATAGAAACCATAATCAAGTTTCAATTACTCATCAAGTAGATAGAATCTGGCATATTGTTAACTAAAACAAAGAGTGTGAAATTACTCGGCTCAACGTGCTCATGCAAGTCCAGGTGAGCAGGAAAACAAGAAACTTTCTGATACTTTCGGAAGCAGAACTGGTGTGGGTTTTTCTTAAAGAATGAAGGAATAGCACCGCTCACATGCCTCAAAGAAGTATTTGCATTGAAGAGCATCAGGAAAAATCAAGCCTGCAAAATTACTTTTTGTTCTTGTTATTCAATTTAGCACATGGTTAAAAAAGTAAAAAGAAGAAGAAAATCAGCAAGCATTCACTAAAGACCTACATAGACAATAATGAACGAATGATGTTTTCAGATTCTAATAACAGAGACTTTTACATGCAAAAGCTAAAGGGCTTCCACAGTTCCATGATTTCTTCAAATGCGGAGAAAACTGACAGGCCAGACAGCCCATCCTACAGATAAACTTCTGAATTGCCTGCTTGGGTATAATCATATCGTATATCATACTTTTTCATACAAATTGCAGCCAATCTATGGTTCTTCATGTTTCTTCGAAAAGTATGCGTTTCTTGGCAATGTAACAAAGTGGTATACGCCTAAGACTTACTAGATACAGATCTCTAGTAGATGCTGTGTGGATGCATTTTCATCTTCAAATGGCAATATAGAACCTCTTCATTCCTGTCAGGAGTGCTGAGCATAATAACCATTTTTTCTATTATAGATCCGGGTAGATTGGAAACCCACAGGATATAAATCAAAGGATGATAATCCCGAATACGATTCCTGTCAGGAGTGCTGAGCACAGAATCTCTTGAATATTCAATGGTTCTGAAACAAAAATAAATCAAAAACAAGAAAAAGCGATTTCGGAATTGACATGGTTTGTCTAGTCTATTTCACTACACCATTGAGTTTCTGCACTAGAACTGGAAGTTTTAGAAACAACAGATCATCTCGACAGATCAGAGAGAGACATTGTACGTGTATGCCGGAGTTCTGTAAATGGGCATATGATGAATAGGTATCACTCAAACTCATTCATGTAACATGAAATCTGCAGTATTTATGAAAGATCTGAAACCAAAGCCAGGATTTAGTTCAAGTGTTTAACTAATAGGTCTTTACAATGAAAAGGTTAAGATGGTATGTTATTTCATTAACACATTTAGTAAAACACATCGCGTACATCTTTGTTTCTTCTTCTTCTTCTTCAAGTTTAATGGTAAATCTCTACTTAAAGCATTTAACTTTATCCAGATTCGGGGACATACTCAGCAGATACTGTAGCACCTGACCAATATGAGCTTAGTCGCATTTATGCTAACTTGCGAATCCAGATCCTAAATAAATTTCTCTCAAGTGTACGAGATGGATTCCAATAAACAACAACAAAAGAAAACAACTTAATGCTCCAAAAATTCTGGAGATTAGAGTTCATGTGCAAATTAAGTTGCTTTCAACAAAAGTTCCATTATCAAGTACCACCAGAACTGTGCAATCCAATTCATGTATTCAACCAATACCAAAAATTTATGAATTAATCTGAAAGCAAGACAAGCAATACCCAATGCTTAAAAGTTGAATATTTAGCTAAACAAACAAAACATAAAAGAAGTAGTAAAGCAGAAAGTAACTCGAAAACACTCAAGTTGAAATAAGAGAGTGGGTTTGTTTTGCTAGTGATTTTTCACCTCTTAAAAGCGACTGCTCTCCAACACCACCGCCACCAGCACCACCTCTTAAAGCTGACCCGCCACCATTTTCGTCCTCTCAAGAGGCAAGGGTGTTTTCTGTTTTAGTATCTCTTTCTGTGTGGTTTGTGGGGACTTTGTGCGCCAACTGAGAGAACCTTGAAAATCCGAAAAAAAAATATAGGAGAATACTAATCTAGGCGTAAGTGCGCATCTATGTAAAGCAAAAGCTAACGTGCGCGACAACTCAACTCTTCTGGTGTGTGTGTGTGAGAGAGTGTGTCTGTGACTCTGGGCGGACTGTGGATATATTTTGTTTATCTTCCTAGTCGTGCGAGGCACGTGATGATAATATTAATAAATGGGAAAAATATCGTTTGGTCCTTTTTTTAGGTGGGTTCATGTCTGTTTGGTCCTTTAGGAAAAACGCCTTTACTGTTTGGTCCATAATTATTTAAAAATATTAAACTGACAAAAGTACCATTCTGTGTTAATTTTTACTTATTTTCTTGTAACAGTTCATTCCACAATGAAGTCCATATAAAAAACCTAAAAAAACAGAAATGAAGTCCATTAAAAAAACCAAAAAAAACAGACTTCATTCCAGAAATGAAGTCCATATAAAAACCTAAAAAAAACAGATTTCATTCCAGAAATGAAGTCCATATAAAACCCTAAAAAACAGACTTCATTCCAGAAATGAAATCCATATAAAAACCTAAAAAACACACTTCATTCCAGAAATGAAGTCCATATAAAAACCTAAAGAAAACAGACTTCATTCCAGAAATGAAGTCCATATAAAAAACCTAAAAAAACAGACTTCATTCCAGAAATGAAGTCCATATAAAACCTAAAAAAAACAGACTTCATTCCAGAAATGAACTTCATATAAAAACAGACTTCATTTCTGGAATGAACTCCATATAAAAACATCATCATCTTCTTCGACGTCTTCAACAGCAGCAGCAGCAAACATCATCGTCTTCAAAACAGCAGCAACATCGTATTCATCATGTTCATCGTCTTCATCATTTTCAACAACAACATCAAACAACAAATACGAAAAAAGAACACAAAAACTACATCTAAAAAACATCACCATCATCATCATCTACGGCATCATCAACATCATCTTCATCGTATTTATCATCTTCAACAGCAGCAGTAAATCAACAAAAAACGAAAAAGAAACGCAAAAACTTCATCATCATCATCTTCTTTATCGCCTTCATCATCATCATCAACAATAACATTAGCAGAGAAAAAAGAACCCAAAAACACCGTTGTTCATCATCATCTTCATCTTCTTCATCATGAACAGAGAAAAAAATAGGGAAAAGAAAAAAAAAACTAGATGTAGAAAATAAAGAAGAGAGAGAAAGTAAATATGAAAATAAAGAAGAGGGAGAAAGGAAATCTGAAAATAATATCTTCTCTCTTGATAATCGACTATATATATCCTAGGGTGATGTCATGGATGATGTAATGGTCCCAAAAGGGTATTTCTGCCACTACAAGATGACAATTACATCATCCATGACATCGTCCTAGGACCAAACTATAATTTATATTTTAAAAAGGACCAAACAGACAGTTGACTGGGTCAACTGGACTAGATTCATCATAGTATATTATTCTTAGGACCATATGGTATTTCCTAGTTAATAAATCTACTCGAATAAAACGGGGACAAATATATCCCGTTTTCAATAATAATAACGGGATTAAAGTTTGGTCACCCCATTTCTAAGCTGCTGCTCGTTCCATTGCAGCTTAGAATATTTGTGTTACCTCCTCCGTTTTAGGAAGATAGGCTTATTTCATGTGTTATTTGAAATGGAAAAAGTATATATTACCCGACTACTAATATTTACAGCTTAGAATATCTGCTACCTATGTTTTTGAAACAGAAGGATTTTTGAAACGGAAGGAGTATATATATATGTACTGATGTGGTGCTTTGTAATGTGTTTGGGAGGCCCGTAGGGACGGAGGTAGGTATATTAGGGATTGCATTCTTGGTTGGATCTGGATTTGTTTAGTGGACACGTTACTCCTCATTATCCGTATTAAAACGCATTATTAACAACTTGTACTTGATTAACCTTTTAAAAATTCATTTTGTTAATTAGTAAATGTGAATGCCATATAGCTCCAGCGTACAAACTTCCAAACTCTCTGGGCTCTTCCTGCTACGTGTTTATTATGACTTCTCTCCTCTTGATTTCTAGCTTTTTTAATGCAAAAACATGTTTTTTGATCGCATCTAACAATTAGCTTTTGATCGCATCGAGAGGGATCGACTGCACGGGGTAAGAAAACTTGAAAAACATTTCTTGTATCTAGTTGGCTTTGCTTTTAGTCTTCGTTTCCTTGTAGGGGGTAAGCAAACTTGAAATACAAGATCGAAAATGCACGTTTGTTTGGTAAGGAGATAGAAATGAGTTCTCATGCCTCGTGCCACTATGGCATGCTTTATGCCTGATATAGGCACATTGACACATTGCAAAACCCCATAATTGTTTATGATAGTTGATCCATTTTTTTTCCGAAAGTCAAAGGACAATAAATTAAGATCTAAATTTTCATCAAAACGATGAAAATCAATAAAAGAAATAATACAAAAATCAGCCGTTAACTGGTAACAGCATCCCAAATCCCAATTACAAATAAGGGTGTTTAAAGAATAACCCTCAGTACTTTTAGAGTCCAAAGACCCACTGGAAAAAAAAATACATTTATTATCTATTATAAGCTTTGTTATAAAGCCTATTGTTGCGCCCCTTCCAGATAGTCCACCAAATTGCATCATCCATTTTTCTGCATCAATTTGTATTTTCATGTTTAAGGTGTTCGAGGTGTAGATACAAAACAACCGATCACCAATTGGGCGCATCTAAATAAATGAGTATAAGATAAAAAATATAAAGCAGAAAACATAAAGTGCAACCTAAAAGCTAACTGCACCTGAACCAAAATATCTACCACGGTAACCTCATCCGAGTAAGTGGAAAATAGTCAAAGCAATCTGGCAGTCAAGTTCAAAACACGGTTAGAGCATTTAATGAATCTATATGCTAAACGGAACACAGATGTGGAAGAAATGATGAAACGTCAGAACCACAGACAACAAGAAAATCGGACCGCTCATAACCAAGAGAACCCAAACGAATAATATCGAATGAGCCATTAAGAATGAGTTGTCCAAGCGATAAAGAATAGCATCTAAGCATAATAGTTTGAGAAACATTGGGACATGTCGGATTACCTATTTTGTCGATAAATACTCGGCCATTGTAAAGAGATGGACATGCTTTAAGTGAATCTTAATAAGAGCATACCTTTGAGAGATAGTTTGTAAGGAAAGAAAAGTGAGCAAAGCTTGAGATTCGACTTATAGAGTAAGAATTTGTAATCTTTATCATATTTTAATAGTCTTTCGCGTGGAGGAAGGTCTTTCTCATGGCCAAACCACGTTAAATCTTTGTATGGATCTTTATTTTATGCATTTCGTTTAGTATTATTTGTTGTATCCTTGATGTTCTATGGTTTTAGTTAGATCTCTTCGGGTGTAGTTATCGGATCTTATGTAGCTACATTTTGGGGATAGAAACAAAAATTAAGTAAAGATAGGGTTGTTAGTGCGTACCCATTACCTGGGCCCGCATCCGGACCATGTAGAAACGGGTCTGGTTCCGGGTCCTAAAGTTGGACCCATTAACCACTTAGGAACCGACAGGTAATTATCCGATTAGACCTGAATCTTAACGAGTCCAAATACCCGTCAGGTTCCCGCGGATAATGGGTACTCGATAACTTTTATTCATCCTTTTAGCAAAATTATAAGTATTTTGTTAGTTTTAGCTTTGATTTTTTTTTTCATTTTACATTTAATCTTCATTTAATACATTAATGAAATAATGAATTTTTGTAAAAAAAAAATAGATTCAAGCCAAAATGAGAAAGATATTAAAATTCTTAAATTTATTTTTATAGTATTCATGATATCCAATGGGTACCCGGGATTTTTAACGGGTCGGATTATGGGTTCACAAATTTAGGGACCGGACCGGACTTTTATAACTAGGGTCCGGGTCCAGTGATACCTGGGAGGATCCGGACCCATTGACAACCCTAAGTAAGGATACATTCTACCTATTATCACAAATCTTGAATAAAACTTAAGTTTCCGTTTATTTTATTTTTTTGTTGAGCTTTTAATTTGATCTCGGACGCAATTGAGTCTTCAAGACTCCCCGGCTGAAAAGTCATATAAGATCCTCTTGAAAAGTCATAAATCCTAATCCCACTATTTAGTGAAAGTTTTAAACTTTGTTTTAGCCTCAATAAGGTATTTTATTTTTATTTTTATTTTTCGAAGTCTTCATTGACTTCATGGAGTTGATCTTTAAAACATCTTGTTTTCTGTAATTGCTTGTTAAAAGCTCTAAAACATCCTCTATTTGAGTTAGAGACCATCGAGCTTAAGACAACTTAAAAACCTAAGTTCAAGAAGATTGAAAAATAAGCTTTATTATTTCTTCGTCCAGTGTTTCCATGACTAAAACTCTTTAGTATATCAGATCCATAAGATGTGTAAGTCACTGAGCATATTCATTTTCACCGACAAGAAATAACTTATTGAGAGAAATCCAAACTTCTCAGGATTCAAAAAACACTTCCAACAAAGGAATGTGGTTTTTTACCTTGGAAGTTGATCTTAAACACTATGAGAAAGACATGTGAGTTAAGTTAGTTTTTTCGAAGACGGACGAGAGAAACTCTGACCCCTAAAAAAACACCTTTTTTAACTAGATAAAGAAATTTTTGTCACCATATTTATGTACGTACAAAATATACGAATAGTTTTCTGATGAGTCATACAAACTGAAACCTGACACGGAAACTATGAGAGACTAGCATACCCAGAGACCCATGTGTTCGATGGATAAAACAAATTGAAGGTACTTACTCTTTTACAGGTAAGACGATGAAGTTAAGATGTTAGGACTAAGCCCTCCACGGGACATTAGTAGTTCTTTGGATCAATGTAGAACTAAAGAAAAAAGAAATAAGATGCACTAAACGAAACAAGAAAGACACAAGATTTAACGTGGTTCGACAATATGCCTACGTCCACAAATGGCCACGATCAACTTTTATTATAGAAAAAATTACATAGAATTAAACCCCGGTGATTGTTGAATCAATCAAAAAACTACGACCAGCAGGATGTTGTTCACAAACACCAAAATAATTCTCTGTGAACAAAACGTTATAAACCTGAAATTCTCTGATTGCGAGAACTCTCTCTAATTGTGTTGTGTGTTTTTCTTAAGACTTGTACTCCTATTTATAGAGATTACAAGCATGGATTCCAAGTATATGAGTTATACTAGGAAATCCTAAACAAAGCGAAGTAAGGAAACCTTTAGTTTAACCAAAATAGGAAAACCTCTAGCTTTACCAAAATAAGGAAACACCCAGACGATTATGGATTATTCTAAAACCTTCATAAAAAACATCGACAATATCTAAAAGTTCTCCACCTTGCCGATGTTCCCACTAACTGAGTTGATCTTCAAAACAAGTTAATCATAGCCTCAAATGCCCATAGGGACTCAATAACGAGTACTATTGATCAAGCTGAGACACCTCTCAAAGTTCACAACGATACTCCCTTGTGTAATCCTAAGTCTTCAACTAAACCATGAAGCCACAATTCTTCCTCAACATCCTCTGTCACAACAATGTACTCTGCCTCCGTAGTAGACAAACCTACAATTGATTGTAATATATACCTGCAACTGATTAATCATCCACTCAATGTAAAACAATACCCCTAAGTGGAACGATACGTATTTTTATCACCCGCATATTCTGAATCAATAAATACAAAGACCTTCAAACTCTGCTCATTTTCAAACACTAAACAATATCCAAGGTCCCTTGAAGATATCTCAAAATTCCCTTCACCGCGGTACTAATGTGCTCTACCAGGATTAGCTATATACCGACTAACTAAACCAACCGCTTGTGCAATATCTGGACGAGTACTAACCATAGCATATATCAAAGAACCTACAACATTAGCACAGGGAATATTCAACATAAACTCCTTATCCTCAGTTGTAGTAGGACAAAACTGATTTGATAACTTAGCTGTAGGTGGTATTGGAAAACTAATTTCTTTGGAGTTATGCATTCCAAAGCAACGAGGAACCTTTTCAATATAGGATTTCTGAGTAAGACATAACTTTCCCTTAGATCTTCAACATAAACTCCTTATCCTCAGTTATAGTAGGACAAAACTGATTTGATAACTTAGTTGTAGGCGGTATTGGAACACTAATTTCTTTGGAGTTATGCATTCCAAAGCAACGAAAAACCTTTTCAAGATAGGATTTCTGAGTAAGACATAAATTTCCCTTAGATCTATCTCAAATAATCTTCATACCAAAAATATTCTTAGCCGCACCAAATCCTTCATCTCAAACTCTAAACTCAATTGTTTCTTCAAAACATCAATTTATGACTGGCAACTACAAGCATGTCATCCACATAAAGTAAGAGATAAATAAACTTTCCATCAGGAAACTTCTTTAAGTACACACAATAATCGTACTCATTATGAATGTACTTCTACTGCAACATAAACGTATCAAACCCTTATACCATTGTTTTGGTGATTGCTTCAAACCATACAATGATTTCTCAAGTCGACACACATAATCTTCCTTACCAGCAACTTCATAACCAATGGGCTGTGACATTTAAATGTTTTCCTCCAAATCTCCGTGCAGGAAACCAGTCTTGACATCCAATTGCTTGAGATCTAAGTCAAACTGTGCCCCAAATGCTAAAAGGACTTTGATAGAAGTGTATTTAACAACCAGAGAGAAAACTTCATTATAATCCACACCTTTGTGCATATACCTCAGCCACTAACCTTGCTTTGTATCTTACACCACTAACGATACCCTTGGAATTTGAAATTCCATCATTCACTTTACAGACCCACTTGCACCAAATCTTCTTTCGACCCTTAGGAAACATAAAAAGTTCCCAAGTGCTACTCTTGTGAAGAGACCCCATCTCCTCATCCATGGATGTTTTCCACTCAACGGCATAAGTATTACTCATTGTCTTCTCAAAGGTAAACGACTATTTCAAAAACAGATAATGCATAAGACGCATACTCATTAAAACCATAAAGAATTGGTGTACGTCTCTCACATTGAGACGCCAAGGATGAAATATTCTCAACTTGTTTTTGTGTAGATTCCTCACCAGGAACCTCAAAATCAACTTCATCTTTTACAAGAGTTTCTTTTTCTTCTTCTATAGAATATGGTCGAATCATTTTCAACACCAATACTACTCTCACTTTCAATTCAATAATCCCAACCTATGAACTTCTTTGAATCAATCATCGCTTTATCATTAAAGGTCATATAACGACTAGTTATGAACTTATCCAATTCTGGACACCATAGACGATATCCTCTCACATCTAATGGATAACCTATGAAAATTGCTTTCTTAGCCTAACACCCAACTTATCTTCTTTAACATGAAAATAGGCTAGACTACTAAACACCTTCAGAATAGAATAGTTCACGGGATACCTCAACAGGTGACTTACACTTAATAGTTGTGGATGTTGATCGATTCGCTAAATAGCACGTCGTATTAACTGCTTCAGCCCGCCAAATCTTGTCCAAACTTGCATTTGAAAACATGTTACGTGTTATCTTAAATAATATTCAATTCATTCTCTCTGTTATTCCATTTTTTTTTGTGATGTAGCTTTGAATGTGAAGCGCCTAACGGTACCTTGTTTCTCATAAAACTCCTTTAACGGGTTTTCGATATACTCACCAAGTTATTTATCCATCATGGTTTTCCACTTCTTAAACACCTCGGTGACTTCATTTTTTTATGCTTCATGGTGTAAAGTCAAACTCTTTGCGAAAATTCATCGATAACGGTCACAAACCACCTAGCACCTCCCTTAAAAAATGTTCGAGAGGGACTCCAAACATCCGAATGGATGTAATTTAACATACCATGTGTGTTGTGTATAGCGGTACCAAAACCGGTCCTACATTTCGTCCGGAATATACAATGCTCATAGAAATCAAGCTTGCAAGTCTTCTCACCACCAATCAATCCTTTATTACTCAAGACGGACATACAATTCTCACTCATATGCCCAAGACGCATATGCCACAAACGTGTTGACCCCACCTGTTTCTCATCAATTGATTGAGAAACCATAGCTCCACCAAAATATATATCACCTTGTAGGAAATATAAATTACCATGTCATTCACCGGTCATCTTAAAACTACCCATGTAGTATACCTTCAAGAATCCAAATTCTGCAACATACTTGTATCCAAGAGACTCAAATACTCCTAACGAAATCAAACTCTTTCGCAAATCAGGAACATGTATAACCTATGAAAGTGTTGTAGTAACACTGTGCGAATGAACATGTACCGTACTAACTCCAACTGTTTTGCAGGCATTAAAATTACCTATCATAACAGTACCACCATTAACCTCTCTATAAGAGTTGAAACAATCCTTAGTAGGACACATATGATACGAAGTACCGGAATCAAGCATCCAACCATCATTGAGATAAATCTTTGATGTCACAGTTAACACCTCCTAAGAAAAACCATATATTGGGTCTTATAAAACTTCACTGGCTTCAGCAACCGAAGCAACAACATTCTTCGAATTTTATTTCTCACATTTTTCATCCCTTGCCTTAAGCTTGAGTCAATCAACCCTAATATGACCAGGTTTACGACAATAATAACACTCAATATCGTTTTTTTCGAAACGATTCTTCGACTTTGGCTTCTTATTACCATTATTTCCTCTACCAACAAACAAGTCTTCGGATTATGCTTTATCGCTGAACTCTTGTTTCCTTAATGTCTTATATTATAAAGCAGAGACCACATCATCGAAAACCAACTTATTGCTACCTTCAACTTCATCGGTTTTCCTACTCAGCAAATATTCAACGAAAGCATCATAGAACGGAGGCAAAGAACATAATAATATCATGGATTTATTCGTATCAGAGCTAGTGACACTGATACAATACAAATCAGAACATATCTTATTAACTCATTATATGATTAACCATACACTTAACTGAACACATTCGAAAGTCACGGAGTCTACTCTTCAAATAAATTTCAAAAGTCAAATCCTTATGTAAGTAGAGCTTCTCTTATTTATCCCACAACACCTTTGCAGAGATTTCACTCGAAAAGTTGTGAATGGTATCCCTTGACAAACATGAAAAGACGAGGATACCCAAATACACCACAATCATTTCGTATCAAGCTATAAGTACGACATCTTGTGTGATCGTTTATGGACAAAGTCGAGACAATATGACAACAAGATATTTACTTGACAATAGTTACGGTACTTAAATCGATTGACTATAGGATCAATGTCAAGTAATACGGATTAACGTACAAGTGTACTTACTTTATTATAACTAAACAATTATAACATGAAAGTAAAGTAAATAACACAAACAAGATTTTGTTAACGAGGATACAACAAATGCATAAAAACCTCGGGACCCAGTCCAGTTTTGAATACTTTCAGAATTAAGCCGCTATACAATGAACAAAACCCAACTTTGTATAGTTGAGACCAAGAAAACTACCCCTAGTTACTTAGTTCCCCCAGTATCCCTGCGTCTTCGACCTTTTGGTCACGCACGTAAATCTCAAGACATAAATCACTATCTTGAGTTGCTTTACAAAGTAAAGTCTTATGTATTCAACGCCTTTTGATTGTATTCCAAACAGTAAAGGAACAAATCTATTTGGTAACCACTCTATTTAATCTTTGTTAAAAGATATGTTGAGTCGTCGACAAGGATCTTATGTTTAATATAATAAACTCCTTTGTCTGGTTAGATCAATCTGAATCTTAATTATCAAAATAACCAAATTCTGGATTCGCAATCAAACAATATAGAACTCAAAGAGAAACTATAAATTGATGTCGATCTTACACAACTAGCAAGATAAGTTTATCAAAGATAAACAACATCTAGTTGGGTCCCAGCCGATCAAGATGTGTGCTCAAATATTACAAGATATGAAAACTAATCAGATAAATATTCTTCGTCTTCAAATCTTCAATTATCTTTAAAGTACCTGCACACAAAAACTTGAATCTTCTTGTGATCAATCACGCACATAACGGAGTCTGTTAATAATGGGTTATCATAAGATGTCTTTAGATCTAACAGCAGTTTTAAAGATCCCGTCGATACTTTGATCAAGTTTGAGTGACCTTTATGTCAACATAGAAGGCTTTAAGAATAATCAAACTAGGTGCAATCAAAGTTTCAACAATCATTAGTTAATCAAATCAATAATCAAAAACTAAAATAACAATGCAATTATCTAGAATCCCACCAATGGTACTCGTAGAGTTTCTTGATCCCACATAAGTCTTTAAACGAGCGGTCGTAAGAGATTTTGCCTAATTAGGGTACTTTCCTCTCCGGATAGACGGCTCCACCAAAAACAACATGAATGAAGTTTCCATGGCTCTTAGATAGTTTGCTAGAATTGCAAACTGAACTATTCATAGTTCAAGGTTGTTTGTACAACAAGGAAATTCCAAAACCGAAAATATTCTCAAGATATGCAATGAGTACCTAATTTCGGTTTTCCTATTTCCAATTAATTTCAATCAATATTTCTGAAATCTCTCATAGAAAAACATCCAATATTAGTTTAGCACATTACTTATATTCCTTTTTCTAGAGCTATGTTTTAATTGTTGGAAATCAAAACATAATGAATCAAAAATCTTAAATAAAGGATTCTAAATATTTCGGTTTGGGATCACCTTGCGTATCAAGGAATATATTTGAACAATTATGAATAAGAATTATGCACATGTTCAAATTATGTTGACGTCGATAATTTTCCTACCTTAGCAAATCATATCCTGTCGAATATTTTCAGATGCATCAGATTTATTTCTATGAGATAATCGGCATTTGAAGAAATCTCTAAATACACTATCTAGACATGTTTGATCACATTTTTGTGACTCAAGATTAAAGTCTTAAAGTTTTATATGACAATGGTTAAGTTTATCATTCGTCTGGATAGTTTCGGCTAACCTTTCATGAACAAGTCATTGTACACAATTCAGTTACGGTTCATCCTAACCAAAGTGTATATATATTCTATTATGTTAATCTCAAGTCAAGTTTTTCATCTAACAGTGATTATTGATTGCTAGATTCCAAAGCTACCTTAGCTTAAAACTAAAATAACCTTGATCTTGAAAAGTCTATACAAACATAACCTCAAACAATTGGGATTTTTGAATCCGTGACACTATTCTTGTGTGTCCTAATTGTAAACTAGAGTCGTCCTCTCCTTTAAACATTTTAGGTTTAGCGACTAAAAATACTTCACCTACGGATTCGTGAATCCAAGTCCAACTATCTCTATATTGATAGTTCGTGTATCATGATCTTGCTTTGCTTGTTGAGCCTTTAGCTCAAATAGGAAAGATATATAAAAATTATAAAGTTTTTTCGTCTCAGACTTTGTATCTACTTGTGAGGTGAATAATAATCTAGTCTGCTATTCGGGAGTCATAAGACCGGTTTTTGAGGTTTGCTAGACTTTGTTTATTGCAATCGATTTCCTATATCACCTTGATCTTTGATCAAAAATAAATCGCACGTAAGCTTATATGTGGGAGTAAGATTGGCTTAAAGTCTTCAATTGAGTTGAAACAACTCTTAGGTTGTAAAGGACGTCAGCTAAGGGAATCAATTGCGTGGAGTCTTGCTGGATTCAAGAAGCGTAAGGAGCGCGACTGTAACTGAACTGCTGTGACGGTAGATTCGGACTCAACTACATCCAGTCCGAAGTATAGATAGTAGGTTAGTGTCTGTAGAGGTTTAATACAGTTTGGTGTTCAAATCCGGACTAGGTCCCGAGGTCTTTTTGATGCGGTTTCCTCGTTAACAAAATTTCTGGTGTCTTTGTTAGTTCTTTTCCGCATTATATTATTTATATTTATAATTGAAATATCACAGGTTGTACGTAAATCAATTCAAGTATATAAGTCCATTGTAATTGTCGGATACGACTTGATTGATCTTGGATATTGACCTTTGGAATCGTCCAACTACCCTCACGGAATAATCAGGCTCAGAGACTTGTCTTTGTTTGCATACTGATTGTGAGAGAAAGAGATACATAAGCTCTTAATATAATTCCAGATTGATATTCATTAAGTTGTAACTCTTGGAATTGTATTTGAGTTTAGTCCATACAGGTTGCCTAAGAAAAAGTCGGTGGTATATTTTGGTACCCCCGCATTTTTAGTCATACCAACTTCCCAATATAGGTAAGGACCGGTTCTACCTAGACTCTCAAAATAAATTTAAGAATCGGTTATACCAACTTCCCAAGATATGTAAGGATTTGTTCTACCTTGACTCTCAACATAAGTTTTAGAATCGGTTATATCACATATCCTACCATAGGTATGATTCAGTCATAAAAGATATTCATGAGAAACCGTACCAATATACCGTTAATTTTCTTTCATTTATGAAACAAGTTCGTATATGTACTTCCTTTAAAAAAAATGTTATAAAACATTGTTTCCTAGGATGAAATCACACATATATCTCAAACCCACAATCAAGTAACAAGTTACGTTGATTATGTTGATGTCGCACTTACGAAGTTCAAAAGATAAGCGTTTTACTTCGTAATTCAATATACTTCCTTGACACTTTGATCATAATAATATGACCAAGTATAATTTCATATATATATAACTTCACATGTTATTTTTTCAATCAAAAGTGACTTGAAAGATACGTTAGGAATGGAAACAAGTTCAAGTTAATATTACTAACCTCAAGTGGAAGGATGATGTCTTTGTTGTAGTCATTACTTCTTCACATTATTCAGGTCTTTAGAGTAATATTTGTAAGTCTCAACATTCTTAGACTTTCTAGTCTAACCTAAACGAAGTTTACTCTAGTAATTAATCAAGCGACTCTAGATGAGTTTGATAATAAAATATGACAACCAACCTTGACATATCAACACTTGGTGGGTTCAACCGAGCTATGCTCTAACAAAACATAAACGAATAGTTGAGCACACCTCCATATCAAGGTCAACCATCACGGGTCCAATCCTTTGGCAACACTGCTGGCTTTTCCTTTGATAACTTTGATTTTTTTCATACTAGCAAGAATATCTCTCATCAGTTTGCATTGATTTGAAATTATTCTTCCAGTTGAACTTTTTTTTTAATAAAGAAAATGCTTGTATTAACTGATTTGAGAGTGATTGTCTCTTGCTAGGAGACTACAAAAATCAGAAGGAAAGTTATTAGAGAGGTTGATGTTAATAGCAATGCTTCTAACAGATTTAGCAACTGCATCTGCAACCTGATTATCTCTCCTACTAACTAAGTAAATTCGCAATGCTAAAAACTTAAACTTAATTGTTTTATTTCTCTTAAGATGTTTCTATTCTCCCACTGTATGAGAATAACGTCATCCGTAATGGACTGAATAACTAGTTGTGCATCAGCTTTTATATGAATCTTGAACATTTTCTTATCCTTTGACCATGTTAGAGCTTCACGTATTTCCATGCACTCCCCAGCTTCTGGACTCAAAACTTTATTTGAGAAGCTTCCTTTGATTCCTTCACAGCTTCCTGAACCTATGCGCAACACAACACTAGTTCCAAGTGTTTTAGCTATACGACAGAATGAGGCATCAACATTAAACTTAAAAATATCATGTAGTGGTGGTTTCCATTGGAAAATTAAACAAACATTCTGATTAATGTTTGTTACTTAAAGGTACGTGTAGGTGAGAATTCAGATGATAAATTATTTTATGCATGGAGCTAACAGGGTTGAGAAAAATTCCCTGAAAGACAGTCACACCTATCCTTCCAAATAAACCAGGTGGTTACCATCAAAGTATAGAGCTTTATTTTATCCTTATATAGTCTGTCATCTAAGAACCAGCTTTCTACCCATTCTGAAACACTGAAATAATTACTGTGAACTGTCTCAATATCCACACTTGAAAGCCTCCATATTTTCTTGGCATGATCACAGTCAAAGATTAAATGTTCTATGGTTTCTTCATTCCCTCCACATATAGCACAATGAGGAGCAATGTGCTCATTATAGAAGGACATATTATATCTGGTATTATGCAACTCTCTGATGCATTTCCAAGCAAATAATTTAATTCTATGAGCAGTACTAGTTTTCCACATTAATTTCCAGACCTTGTTTTGAATGTCTCTGCCATTAAATTGTGCAACTGAAGTTGTCATAGTAAGTTGTATGTATGTGCTTTTCACGGAAAACTTACCATCTCTAGCTGGCATCCAAATTATTGTATCTTCCTTTGAAGTATCAAGAAAAATACTCATAATTTTTTGGCACTATTGATATCAAAAAGTTTGTATAGCAGATCAACATTCCATATATCAGCTTCAGGAAGTATAAGTTCTTCAACATTCTGATAAAAATCTAAAAAAATCATTGATTGGAACATGAGGAGTACTCATACCTGGAATCCATCTATCTAACCAAATTTTGGTTTTCTTGCCATTATTAACTTCCATGAAGTAATTTTGCTTTACCACCTGAGTGCCTTTGATAATTCTATTCCAAGTGTATGAGCCATTGCCAACCTTCAAATTCTGGTGTAAAATATCTCCATTCTTGAAGTATTTGCTACCCATGGTATTAGTCCAGAGAGCATCATCTTCATTACACAATCTCCATGCCAGTTTTGTAAGAAGAGACAAATTTAATTTCTCAAGGTCTCTAAAAGCTAAACCACCTAATTCTTTAGGTATATAAACTTTGTGTCAAGCTATTGGATTGGATCCCCATTTTGAATTATGTCCCCAGAAGAATCTTCTTTGAATAGTGATTAACTTGTTGATGAGCTGTGCAGGCAATTTGAAAGTGCCCATTTGATAAATTGGTACTGAGTTGAGGACATGTTTTATCATGGTAGACCTACCAGCTTGAGTAAGAGATGTATAAGACCAAGTGGAGTATCTGCTCAAGAAATTGTCTTCAATAGCCTTAAAGGCCTCTTGCTTTGAATGACCAAAAAGCAATGGAGAACCAAGATATCTTTCCTTAGAACTCATAGGTTTGACACCCATTAGATGTGTGATTGAATCAACCATTTCAGGATTAGTTTTCTTGCTAAAATATATGGAAGACTTATCAAAATTTATGACTTGACCTGATTGGGTGCTGAAGTTGTGAAGAATATCCAAACGATTGTTAGCTGAAGTGATATTTGCTTGAGTGAAAATCAAGCAGTCATCTGCAAAAAGCAAATGATTAATGGCTGGAGAACCAGCAGCCACTTTAATACCTTTAATGGAGTTATTCTGCTGTGAATTTGAGAGATGTCTAGACAAGAATTCCATTACAAGAATGAATAAAGAAGGTGATAAGGGGTCACCTTGTCTGATCCCTCTTGTAGGTTGAAATTATTCACAGGGAGATCCATTAAGCATAACAGAAAGAGAAGTAGTGCTAATATATTGATATATAAGAGTACTGAAATCATCACTGAAGCCAAAATACTTGAGAACTATAATGAAGAAATCCTACCCAAGTCTATCAAAGGCTTTAGACATGTCCAACTTTAAATCCATCCATCCTATTTGTCCTCTTTTCTTTTTCATACAATGTATTATCTCTTGAGCAATGACATTATTGTCACTTATAAGCCTTCCATAGACATATGCTGCTTGATAAGGAGAGATAATTTTCTCCATTAAAGGCTTAAGTCTTTGAACAATAAGCTTTGATATTATCTTGTAAGAAGTAATACAAATCCCAATTGGCATGTAATCTGCAGCACAAGAAGGCTTTTTCTTCTTAGGGATAAGAGAAATATAGGTTTTGTTGATTTGTCTCGGGATATGCTTTGTTTGAAAAAACCTAATAACCATCTACATCAACTCCAACAATGTTCCACTGGCTCTTGTAGAATCCTTCCTGAAAACCTTCTGGGCCTGGAGCACTCCAGTTTTCCATACTTTTAAGATTATCGTGAATCTCTTGATGTGAAGGAATAACAGTGAGGTGAATATTATCTTCATCAGTAATAATAGAAGGAAGTATCATGAAAAGATCTTCATTGAGGCTGACATAAATTTAAGTACTTATTTCCTTAAAATGGGAAGTAAGATGCTCTGAAATATCGTGTCTTATGCGAAGCCAATTGTTGTTATGATCCTGCAAAGAATTAATGTTGTTCCTCATTATTTTTCTATTGATCTTAGTATGAAAATACTTACTGTTATTGTACATGTCATTAATAAAATGATCCCTAGATTTTTGAAGATAAAAGTCACTCTTGTTCTTGTGTCATTTCTGAAGATCCTTGCTGATACTCAGAATCTGGTTATGATTATGATCTGTAGGAGGATGAGTTTGTAAAACATCCAGTTGTTGTTGTAAATCATCCACTTTTTGATTAATATTACCAAAGTGATTCTTGTTACATAAAGAAATCTCTTTTCTAGCTGAATGAAGCTTATTAACAAGTTGATATCCTGGAGAACCTGTGATGTCTATGCTCCAAGATTTTTCAATAACAAAAGTGCAGGTAGCATCATTTAACCAAGTAAGGAATAATTTAAATGGCTTCCAACAGTTAGGTAAGCTGGTATTAAATAAAAGCATTATAGAAGTGTGATCACTCCCAACCTGAGTTAGATGCATAACTTTAGAATTAGGATAACTTAAATTCCAGTTAATATTACCTAAAGCCATGTCAATCCTAGACCTTCTAATCCCAGTTCCTAGGTTGTTACTAGACCAAGTGTAGTCTTTCCCTTCATAACCAATGTCCTCTAGACCACAAATATTGACAATATTATTGACAAACCTATCAAGAGAGGAGGAAGTTCTGGTATTATCATCATGAAGGTGAAAGTTTAAGTCACCAATTAGAATCCAAGGACCACTATGGTTTCTACTTATTTGTTCAATGTAGTTCCATTGTTCTTGTTTCCTATCAAAGTCAGGGTAGCCATACATACAAGTAAGCAGGTATTCAGGGCAACTAGGATCATGTTGAACAATAAGATTAAACATATTGTAACAAGAATCATGAATCTCAAAAGTGAAACCATCTTTCCAACGAATGAGTATCCCTCCAGATAAACCTATAGGTTCAATAAAAGCTTGATTAGGGTATTGAAAGTGAGATATGAGTGGTCGACTTTTATTTTTTGGAATTTTTGTCTCACAGAGGAAGATTATGTTTGGGTTCTGAGTTCTAATTAGATCAGACAGGTGATCTCTGGTGGAAGTGGTCTTAAGACCTTGAACATTCCAAGATATTAGCTTCATAGTGCTATTAAAATAGGGCTTGTGGTATAAAAGAAGCAAATATGAAAAGAAGCAAAGCAAGAATCTGTCGCCAAAACAATGTGAAAATTTGTCGTAACACCTATTATGGCAATAAATGCATGCACATAAATGAAACAGAAAGAAACAAAGATAATGGAAGTGCGAGCTAAGACTAATTAAAGTCAGAAGAAAACTAATAAATGCAGATGTTGAAACCAAAAACCTACGAGAACTAAAAGTGCTTAATTGAGAAATTAATGAAAGAATAATGAGAGAAAAGAGTAGGATTAAAACCTGATCCCCCTTGTGTGAATGTAATATTTGACTATCTCCAGTTGTGGTCACTTGAGCATTTGTTGGGGCAGAGAATGGAATTATAATGTTGCTGTGTAAGGAAGTCTCAGATGAAAGAGGAGTATTGGATGTAGACTCACCAACCCTGTGACGTTTGCCAAGTATGATGTCTTCTTCAGGCAAAACTTCTTCATCTTTAAGCAGAGAATCCAAGTTGATAATTTCACCATCTTTTGGAGGAATAAAGACCTTCGATTTGACAAACTTTTTCTGATTATTCTTCAGTGCAGGAGTTTTAGTTGAAACAGAATCATTACTTGCAGCTACAATTGATATGTTCTTACGAATGTTATTAATCTTTCCAACAAAATAAGGTTTCTCATGAGCTTTCTTCAAGAATATTGCAACATCCTTGCAAACAACTTTTGAGTGATTAATTATATAATACTCAGTACATATTCTTTTGGGTTGACGCTCGAAAAAAGTATTGTTGCCACTTAGTTACTCCTGCATTGGTAGAGCATTTTACACCCCTTCTCATAGTCATTGAGAGATCTACATTGACACAAACTTTCACAGGAACTCCACCAATAGGGATTGCATCTTTTGGTTCTATAGCTACAACTTCAAACATAACTTGACCAATTTTAGTGACTGAGGTGACATTCATATGCTCTGGTAATAAGTACTTTAGTTGAATCCAAAAAAGCTGAAAACTCCAATGTTTCTCTGTGTAAACCATTCCTGGAATATAGGCATGAATGACCAGTAGGTGCTTGTTTATACTCCAAGGACGTTCATCGATAACTTTGTTGAGAAGCTCCCATTAACTGAACTTGAAGATCATTAAATTTGGTTCAAACTTTATTATTTTTAAATTCTCCAGATTGAGGAAAGGCCATGTGAAAGTGATGTCTTTTTCAACCATATCATAACTCATTCTTCCTTCGATGATGATTTTTCCAATAGCACTGGCTTCCCGTTAATCCTTATCTTCTTTTTCCTTGTTATTGTTGTTAATAGCAAAAACTTCATTGACATCTCCCAAATCTAGAGTAGCTTACTTGAACTTATTGACTAGATCCAAAACTTGACTAGATTTAACTTCCTCCATAATGTATTGCTCTTGGTTAAGTTATTCCTCACAACAATGAAGAGACGACTCACAGTGAAGAATTTTGAGAAAAGGGTTGTTATGAAATCTAGGGTTATGGGAAAAACCAATAATAAGACTGTGAATATATGCTTGATTGTAGATAATATTTTTATCTAATTGCGAATGATTTCTAGGCCGATAAGTAAGGTAACAAATATATTTATAATCTTTCTTAGAGTGTGAAGAATGATAGCTGGAAACAGTGGATGATAGCAGCAAAATAAGGAAACATAATAACTTCATGCGGCTGACTTTATGGGTTTTGAATTTTTTTGAAAAAACTGAAAGACGAGATGAGTTTCTACCCAGTTCTAATGAGTTGAAACCGATCCAAGACATCATCAACACATCATCATTAGCAAAAGCAATGATTCCATTCCTGTTTGAACCTTGAAGCAAAAGCTTGTTAATATACTCAGCAAAAGCTATGATCACAACAACAAAAGAGGCAAAAGCCGTTAGAGAATAATCAAAATATCAATCACATAAAAGGGGAATCAGAGATGAATTAAAAAACCATCAAAGAGTAACAGGCAAGTATGATGAAATAAAGTGACTGTTAATAAAAACTAATGGAAGAAGGATTAAGACTGAAAGAGAATAAACATGAATTCAAAATACTATGATTAGATATTACAGATTAAACATTAAGAAAAAGGAAAACCAATAGAAAATCTTGCTAAATCGATGATTCTCTGGTTAATATGAAAAGGGAGAAAGCGCGAGGATCATGGGACTCCTAATCTCTCATGTTCCTGTTGAACTTGATAGTATCAAATTCGTGCACCTTCAAAAACCCACTTGATGTGGAACCAAACATCTTTACTTCTAACTATGATCCTCTCCACGCTCACCGCACCACTTGTTAAGATTAATCCCTCCACAATACACTAATAGTTCTTTGGATCAATGTAGAGCTAAAGAAAATGGAAATAAGATGCACTAAACGAAACAAGAAAGACACAAGATTTAACGTGGTTCGACAATGTGCCTACGTCCACAAACGGATACAATCAACTCTTACCATAAAACAAATTACAGAGAATTAAACCCCAATGATTGCTGAATCAATTAACAAACTATGAACAACAGGATGCTATTCACAAACACCAAAATAATTCTCTATGAACAAAACATTCTAAACCCCAAAATTCTCTGATTGTGAGAACTTTCTCTAATTGTGTTGTGTGTTTTCTTTAAGACTTGTACGCCTATTTATATAGGTTATAAACTTTGTTTCCAAGTATATGATTTGTACTAGGAAACCTCAAACAAAGCTAAGTAAGGAAACCTATAGTTCAACCAAAACAGGAAAACCTCTAGCTTTACCAAAATAAGAAAATACCTAGATGATTCTAGAACCTTCCTAAATGAGGACCACTTAAGATGATTTCTGCGATCGAAGAGCAGTATAATGAGTGACTAACATACAATGATTGTGAAAATATGAGTAGGAACGTCCTAAAGAGAATGATGATGAGTTTGAGGTGATCCATAAGAAGGATTCACTTAATCTGATACCTAATGATGCAACACAAAAGAAAGATTCCTCAAGCCATCGTAATAACAATGTGATTGATGAAAGTATCCTCACGGCGCAAATGACGCAATAATGAAGAATAAAAAAACTGGATAAGAAGAATCGAAACCTGGAGAAAAGGAATCAGCAACTCCTCAACAAGAGAAAGGTGAAATTCGAACAACCAAATTTCCAAAGGATATACCAGGAATAAATTCACCACTTGAAGGAGCAATAGAGAATCCACTAACGATGAAGATACCAAACACATCTGAAGACCAATGCGAGGGACCAAAATTGTTGAGAAGGACATCGTAGAAGGGTAAGAATATCAATACCAAATCACCAGACTCCTCTAGAGAGACATCATACCCCGAAGTCGTGTTTGAGTAACAAAGAAAAATGAAGTTGGAGGCGTCTAGTTGTTCTGATGGGATGATAACCCATGATGCAGGAGAGTATTGGCTAGATGAAGAATATTCGGGAAGAGACATCTAACTTATCCAACGAGTCATCCGACAAGAACCCACGACACATGAGGGTGCCAAGAAAGAAATATTCTAGGATGGCACATTCAAGACATTATACATTAAGGAACCACGATGAAGGAGGCTGTCGAAAAAGAAGGCTATGGTCGAAACACCGTATTCATCTGAAGAGTCATCCTAGGAAGAGTCGCAATATAAAAGGAGTGTCAAACGAAATAGCACTTTAGGAAATGAATGGAAAATGTAAGAAAGGTTGGATTATCTATACCATGTGAAAGAAATATGAAATAAGAGAAGAGAGGCCAAAAACTAGCGGAAGCAATGCAAGAAGATTGACGATCTTTATTCACGACATTGTTGTTATCCAATCCCAAATATTGATGGTGGATTTTTACGAAGGTCATATTCGTAAAATCACATCGGAAATTATGTATCTCTGATCAGTATCAGAATCATAAGAAATTTAAATCTTCATAAGGAGTGAATCGCAGTTCTGCAATATCATGAAAGTAATAATATATGATGAATATATTAGGGTTTCTGAGGCAAGACTTTTAATCTTCCATATATTTTATGACTAAAGCTGAGTGGCTCAGCAGATTTGCTGAATTCATAATTCATCTCTTGTGTCTGAACTTACCCACAACTTACGTTGAGCGGCTCAGCATTTCTTTTGAATTCAGAATTCATGTCTGGTGTCTGAATTAACCCAGAATAATATATGATGTTGATCACATCATATCTAAATGCTCGTAGACATATTACATGCTAGTATAGATCAACGAATTAATTAAATATCGGGCCAATATTCATCGGATTGAATTCCTAGAAATTGTGCACTAATTAAAACCTAATATTCACTTACTCAGGATCCATGACCTTTCGGGCATTTAGGGAACCCCGAGCAAGAGGCACGGGTGTATTTAGTAATAATGCTCAAAAGAGCATCCATGGATGAACTAGGAATGGAAATATGATCAAATAAGGAAAAGGAAGAGAGATAAATAATAAAAAAATGATAAAATAAAGGAAACCATACGGGTGGGCCCATCGGATGGTCGGCTAGGCATGCCGCCGGTTTGGTCGGTCCATTTCCCCCTTTCCTTTATATTTTATTATTAAAACTCCAATTTTATTACTATTTTAGTGTTTCCTCTTTCAAGGACTCCTCTTTCGCTCAAAACTTTTGAAACTTCCATATTTCTCCATAACCATGTGGTTAACAAAGCAAGTGGTCCCGCAAGCATCATGACTCGTCTTTCCACCATCACGAGAAACATTAAAATAATATTTTTTTTAATATTTTTAATAGTGGTCCTTCCACCACTATTAGGAGTTTCAATAAAACTCAAATTCTTCATAAAAGGATGAAAAAGTGCTCGATGGACCATCAGAAAATACCAAAATTCTCAGGGTTAATCCACGGATGACATGGAAACATAAACACATCACCATGACCAGTCATGATCGAAATTTTGCTTGCCAAGGGTCGGTCCCACCATTATCATTGATTAATGACCTAATTGATCATTCAGAGTCCATATTTGACTCAAACTCTCTCCAACCAACTTGGATGATGATCCATCGACCTCAGGTGGTCCCACAACCACCTAGGAATGGTTTTACACCCCTTGGTTGGTTCCTCATGCTTCCATAATTAGGTTTTACAACCTCATGCTCAAAAGAGCACTATTTTAGTTATATTAAAACACTGATTAATCATCCTTTCACCAACTGCTTTGCAAAGGAGTTTCATTAATAATCAGTCTAGCATCCAGATACTACATGGTCAGTCCATCACTCATAGAGGCGGTCCCTCTTTCATCCATTGGTTGATTCTCAGCTGATCATCCATTGATCATAATTAGGGTTTTGAACTGAATGCTCCGTCTAGCATAATTCTGAACATGTTCAAACACTGATATTTTAATATTGATCCAGAAATTAATATTTTAATCAGTTAATTAAAAAATATTCGGTTAATATTTTTAATTAATATTTTATTTGGTCTTGCTACCAATAATTCATGGATATAGCAGAATTTGCTCTGACTAGCAATACTTGCTCTAAATATCAATATACCATCTGGAAATACCCTAATCGCTTCAACTAGCAGTGGGTCACGGTTAACAAGGTTCAGAACCACCAATATTGATTCAGCTATCAGTATTTTATTGGTTCATCAACCAACATCTGATTTCTCTGTCACCAGTATTTTAATATTATAATCTCTCCTCCTAATTCGACTGACTCATGACACATGAATTGAGAAACACCTTCTATGATCAATCAGAAGTAATTATTTTCACAAGTGCTGAGTGCACCAACATAATGGTTTATGATCGATCCAACAATCTCACAAAACTATCACTAAGTCATTCGACTATCATTACTGCTTCAACTAGCATAATGATACATCATGGTAATTTAACATTCATGGTCTGCAGAGCATGTTGCTGTTTCAACATTCCATGCTTCATCCATCATAATATTGAACTGCGTCGATTCAGTTCATAAGACTCATAGTCTTAGTTCAAAGATTGACCACTCACACATGAGACATCATTCACGTCACATGGTGGGATATCACTAGGTTTTTGGTCTGGCGGCCTACAACACGTGTGATGTGAGGTACATCCACGATGAGAGTTGTGGTAAGTCGTGCTGGCAGTTAAAAGAGAAAATGGAAAGTGGACAGTCAATCAACCAAGTCATCCACACGATGTGGAAGAGGTTTCGACACGATCTCCCACTTCTCCATCTTTTCACTACCTTAAACTGTCAGCACTTATAGGAGATTGATGTGTTGCAATAAATAGGTTCTGAAATCTATGTTTTGAGAAGACTAACAAGATTCGTAAGAAAACCTAAGAATAGTCAAGTCATTAAATACTTTCAGAGGATTTCTCTCGTCTACATAAAGAATTTTCTTCACAAGCAGTTCAACACATCATATTACCTATAGATCAATCTTCATTTATCTCCACACAATCTCAACTTCCCTTCTTATAGACCGACCCTTCTCCTCCTCTTGTGACCGAATTGAACCTGGAACGACAATTATCTTGGTTTAGGCCAGGGTCTTACAGATTGGTCTCTCGAACTCAAAGTACTCCCGTGTAGTGCATTTTTTTAAAGGTTTAGAAGATTCATCACTTCAAGCACCTGCTTCAACAAGCACTTGCCTCCTCCACCACTTTTATTACAGAAAACCCGTGAATCGTTTTTACCCACAAACACCAACCTGAAAAAGTATTTGGAACCTACATTGATCATGACCTTAGACAGAATAGGCCATATACAATTCAACATCTTCGAGCATATCGAATGGTACTCACACAGTGGAGTGGGCACAATATCATAATCATAATATGCAAGTTTTCTTCGACGACACTCAAAGATAAAACGTTAATGTGTTATGATGCCTTTCCAGAGTATTTGATATGTATCTTTGTGCAATTGTCTGAAGGCTTCTTAGAATCATACATGCACGTGAAACCTGGCATCGACAAGTTTTTCTAGATAAAAAGATGATTGAATGAATCCGTGAAGAGATTAGTTTACCCATGGTGGAAACTCTATGCTAAGATAGGAAAGGTATCTGAAGCATATACTCCATACTAGGGTTAAAAAACAGTTTTCAAAAATGCAATCGAAGATGGAGTTGGACCACCTTTATCAGAAGGGGTACCCTTCTACGGAGCAGACGTCTGAAGCATCTCGACCTCGTTCGAAGGATTTGCAGACACATAATCGCCTTGCTGAGAGAGAAAAAGGTACCGTTCAGGGGCACCCCAAAATCTTCACCACCAATATCACCTATAGTATTATCTACCGGAATGCCGTCATTATCAGGAATGTCCAAAGATAAAAGATCAATGTCCCTAGCGCGAGTATCCACTGAAGAAAAGATCCCTTCATCAACAGTAATCACATCTTTGTTCTTGGCAGCTATGTAAGAAAATCCAAACCTATCAGCCGACTTACCTTGCTTAAAAATAAACCTAGGGGAAAAGATATAATTTTCTACCTCAACATATTCAATATCTCAGAGATTCTGGACCTTACTCTTTCGACAAGGCGTAGATTCACCCCAACCAGCAACCATGGTTCGTAGGCAGGAATATAAGAATACAAGTATGGAAGAGTCAAGAACATAATGTTAACATCATCCCACTATAGGACCAACAACTCGCAGAGGGCACACGAACCATTTAGGATCGTTAGTCTTTTGAAGATAATTATTACTGGGAATAGAGGGAGGATCCATATCGGTAAGAAGCATCAGACCATTCAAGGCACGATAGAATTTCTTACATTATAACCCTCAAACTTCTCGGACTTTTCTTGGGGACACCATTAGTTTTCCACGAAGTTAGCGATAATAGTATATAACTCGGAATGCTCGAGAACAAATGCATTCTTCTCATGATCACTATGAAGAATTTGTATGCGACGAGCACACTCTCTCACGAGATACCAGAAGTTACTTGAATGTTAAAATCAACTCTTTGAGGTTCCTCGGGGGTAGGGGACTTATACTGAAAAGGATCGAGCGGACAGTATAAAGGAAGATGGATACCCGTATCCAGTTGCCCTTGAGTGATGACTATCTCGTACGCATACCAAGGTTGTTCAACAAGTTCCTTTGTATGTACACCAGACTATCTATCTGGGTGGGCGAAGGAGACCTCAAAGCCAGGTGATGTCTAACCTTCAAATCCTGGAGAAATTGATCATCACTCACAGACTTACCAGTAGGACTTTTTTTCTCCAACATTGGAAAATGCAAGGAAGAAGAAAGAAATATCACCGGAGCAAAACAGATAAAGTTATCAACAGAGAAGGCAAAGCTATGAAATATAACTAAATAAACAACGACTAAGACGAAATCAAGCTCTAAAAGAGAAAGCTTACCGTTTTTGGGAGAGAATGATTTATGCTTGACATCTTGCAAGAGTTCTTAAAAAAGAACAGAAGTTATTGAGTTCTTAAAAAGAAGAAGAGAGCGGATAATGAAAAGTTGCTGAGCTTTTGAGAAAAGAAGCGTCTAACGAAGTGAAAAGAGGAAGAACACACTTAGCCCAAGGCAAATCTCCTTATAAAGATCTGCAAAATAATATTAACAGGTGCCTCTAGTAAAACAGGCCATACATCAGAGCTAATGCGAACATCGCGAAAATTAAGGGACGTGGGGACGGTTAAAGATAAAACCGAAGTTTTCTTCTCATCTTACTCAAAAGGAGCAAAATATAGATTTTAAATTTCCGACCGCCATGTGGATGCATCTCACAAGATAAGAAGACAAGGTGAGAAACGCGACCTAAAAGTTGACTGCACCTGAACCAAGATATGTACCATGGTAATTTTATCTGGATACGTAAAAAGTGGTCAAAGCAATCCGACGGTCAAGTTCAAAACACAATCAGAGCATTTAACGAAACTACATGCAAAACGGAACACAGTTGTGAAAGAAATGACGAAACTTTAGAATCTCGGCAACACGAAGATCGGATCGCTCACCACCAAGAGAGTCCAGGCGAGTAACATCGGAGAATTTATTAAGAATGATTTGTCTGGACGATAAAGAGGAGCACTGAAGTATAATAGTCTGAGAAATATTGGATCATGTCATGTAAACCATTTTGTCTATGAATACACAGGTAATGTAAAGAGATGGACACGCTTTGGGTGAATCATACTGAGAGTGTACCTCTGAGAGAGTAATATAAGGAGAGAAGAGTGAGCAAACCTTGAGATTGAGTGAAATGATAAGAGTTTGTCATCTACGGAGCATATCATATTTCCTATGTAAGTAGGTCTTTCTCATGGCCGAACTGGGGTATATAGGTTTTTGTCATGGCCGAACCACGTTAACTCTTTGTGTATATCTTTACTTTACGCACTTCGTTTAGTTTTGTTTATTATATGTTTGATGTTCTAAGGATTTGTTATTCGTTGTATCCTTGGTGTTCTAAGGTTTTATTAACTTTTATCTCTTTGGGTGTAGTCCAAAGATTTTATGCAGCTACACAAGTAGACTAGTGAATTATTGAAGGAAGAGAAAAGGAATCTTGATTGATTAAAACCGAAACGAAGGTACAAAGCCTTCATAGTCAACTGTCACAAGCCGACTATGACAGGCACAGCAAAAACAAAAAAGGTAGTTGCAGTTTCAGACAGAATACAACTGTCTACAGTTGTCATAACAGAAAATGATAAAGGCACTCTAGCATAATGTCAAGGCGCACCTAAGATAGTACCTGCACTTCTATTATCTCCCCCTCAAACTGAGCTGTGTATGATCAAGAACACGAAGTTTGTTTATGAGAAAATCAAACCTAAACTCTAATAATCCTTTGGTAAAAACATCATCTATCTGGTGATCTGCAGAAATGAAGAACACCTGCAAAGTCTTTGACTGAAGTAGCTCTCTTATAAAATGAAAGTCTATAGCTACATCTTTAATCCTTCTATGGAGTACAGGATTAGAAGCTAAAGCAATTGCACTTTTATTATCACATCCCAAATCTTTAAGTAAATGAAATACCCAAAGTACTCCAGCAGCAGTATGAGCTAAAGACATATTGAAAAGACGCGGGTACCCAAATTCACCACAATCTTTTAATTATCCACCTATAAGTCCTTTACCGAATGTGATCGTCTATGGACACATACAATACAACAAATTTGGTCTACATTTCGTGTGATCGTCTATGGATACGAGATCGAGGCAATACAACAAAAAGATCACTTGTGTGATTGACTATGGATACAAGAAAGAGACGATACGACAACAAAGTGTGCACTTGATAATACATACGGTATTAAACCGGAACTATATAAGATCAATATCAAGTATTACGGAGTTAATGTAAAAGTCCAATTTACTTTAATTATAATAAAACAAGTATAATGTGGAATAATAAAGTAAATGGCACAACAAGATTTTGTTAACGAGGAAACCGCAAATGCAGAAAAAACCCGGAACCTTGTCCAGTTCTGAATACTCTTAGAATTAGGCCAATATACAAAATCCAACACCAACTTTGTATGATTGGGACTAAGTAGACTATCCCTAGCTACTTAGTTTCCACGGTATCCCTGCGCCTTCAACTTCTAGAGTCATGCACGTGAATAACAAGTCCTTTGGATCGTATTCCAAATAGAAAAGAAAGAATCTGTTTGGTAACCACTCTAATCAATCTTGCTAGAAGATATGTGAGATGTTGAAAAGGCTCTTCTGTTTAATCCAATAAACTCATTTGTCTGGTTAGATCAATCAATCTTTAAATTACCGAAATAATCAAACTATAGATTCGCAATCAATCAAAATATATCTCAAAGAGAAACTATATAGTGATGCCGATCTCACGCAAATAATCAATCAAGATCAAAGATAAACCGATTCTAGTTGGATCCCAGCCGATCAAGGTTTGTACACTAATCCACAAGATACAAAAACTAATAAGAATTATTCTCCATGTTCAAATCTTCTATTGCCTTCAATAACCTGCACAACGCCACTTGAATCCTCTTATGATCAATCACGCATAGAATGGAGTCTGTTAATAATGAATTATCACAAGATGTCTTTAGATCCGAAGATGGTTCTAAAGATCCCGTCACTACTTTGATCTAGTTTGAGCGAGCCTTATATCAGAAGAGAAGGTTCTCAAGAATAAACAAACTAGGTGCAATCAAAGTTTCAACAACCGTTAGTCAATCAAATCAATAATCAAAAACTAATAACACTGCAACAATCTAGTTTCCCACCAACGGTACTCGTAGAGCTTCTTGATCCCACAGAAGTATTTAAACGAGCGCGGTCGTAAGAGATTTCGCCTAATTATGGTACTTTCCTCTCGAGATAGACGGCTCCACCAGAAACAACAAGAATGAAGTTTGCTTGGATCTTAGGATAGTTTGCAAAAAATGCAAACTCAAGTATTTATAGACCAAGGTTGTTTGAACAACAAGGAAATTCCAAAACCGAAAATATTCTCAAGATATACATTAAAGTACTTTATTTTCGTTTTCATATTTCCATTTAATGTTAACCAATATTTTTGAAAACTCTCATAAAAAACTTCTATTATTATTCTAGCATATTAATTAATAATATTTTCCATAAGATATGCTTTAATTGCTGGAGTATATGATGAAAACCATAATTAAATGCTTTTCAATATTTCAGACGAGGATCACCTTGAGTATCAAGGAATATCTTTAAACAATTAATGATAAGAGTTATGTACATGTTCAAATAATGTCGACATCTAGAAGCTTCACATCTAACAAACCCAAAATCCTATTTCACACACGCCATGAAGAAATATGTGAACCATGGAAATTTTGTTTTTCTCATGGAACAAATTAAACCATCACTCCAAAATATGTTGCGGTTGGTCATAACATGATTCCCAATATAGTATGTAATCAGTTACACCTTGCTCCACAAAGTAGCTTGTGACCGTTTACACATTGCTTCCCGAAGTAACTTGTGACTGGTTACACCTTGCTTCCCAAAGGTAGCTTGTGACCGATTAAAACTACCAAATTCATCATGTGACCGGTTATACCTTGGATCCCAAAGTAATTTGTGACCGGTTACAACTTGCATTCCAATATAACTTGTGAGCAGTTACACCTTGAATTCCAAAATAACTTATGACCGATTACAACTATCTATATTATACAGGCTATGACCAGTTATATATCAAGTCTCAATATAAGTTAAGATAGGTTCTACCATTGTCATATTCCATTGTTCATCCAAAAGATATTCAATAAATAACAAGACCAATCATGATTTCCTTTTCGATTATGAAAACAAGTTCATACATCTACTTCCTTAAACTAATGTAATAATACATAGTTTTCCGGGATGAAATCACACCTATATAATGCACACATAATCCAAAAAATATGTATAATAGATTATGTCGATGTCGTATTTATGAAGTTCCAAAAGATAAGCGTTTATACTTCGTAATATGTTTTCCTTGATACTTTGATCATACTGTTATGACCAAGTCTCATCACTAGAGTATTATATACAAATATATACAGCTTCGCATGTTATGTTTTCAATATAGCATGACTTGTAAGATACGTTAGGAATGAAAACAAGATCAAGTCAATATTACTAACCTCAAGTGGAATGATGATGTCGTCGTTGTAGTCCGTTACTTCTTCTCATTCTTTAGGTATTCGGAGTAATACTTGTACGTCTCAACATTCTTAGATTTTTTAGTCTAACCTAAACGAGGTTGTCTCTAGTATTTAATCAAGCGACTCTAGATGAGTTTTGATCCTAAAACAACCAAACTTGACATACCAACACTTGGTGGGTTCAACCGAGCTATGCTCTAACACATATATTCAGCCTCGGTGGAACTTCTAGACACTGTGGGTTGCTTCTTTGAAGACCAGGAAATATGATTAGTGCGAAAAATGACACATTAACCAATGGTGGACCTTCTATCATCTGAATTTCCAGCCCAGTTTGAGTCAGAGTATGATGATAAAGCTTGTAAACTCTTTTGGAGAATAATCCCATAATCAATTGTCCCTTTAAGATATCTAAAAATACTCTTTGTAGCAATGAGATGAGTTGTAGTTGGGTTACTCATGTGTTGACAACCCTGATTAACTAAATAACTTATTTCTGGTCTTGTCCAAGTGACATACTGTAAAGCACCTACAAGAGATCTATATTATGTAGGATCAGTTAATAATTCTCCATCTATAGCACTAAATTTTCTATTGGCAATAACTGGTATAAAGAGGGTTTAATGCCCATCATATTTGTATTTTTGAGAAGGTCAAGAATATATTTAGACTGAGATAAATTCATAGCTGAATTAATCATCGTAATCTCTAGGCCTAAGAAGTAATGTATTTGACCCAGATCTTTAACAAGAAATTTAGTTCCCAAATGAGATATCGCTTCATCACAAAAGGTATAAGAGGATCCGGTGATTAAAATATCATCAACATACAGATAAGAACTACAGTAATTTGAGATCCTGACTTGTGAATGGATAAAGAAGTATCAACTAGAGAAGTAGTAAAGCCAATTGAAAGAAGTGTATCCAATAATTTCTCATACCAGGCCCTTGGAGATTGCTTGAGACCATAAATAGATTTATGAAAATGACACACATAATCTGGATGGTCTTTATCTTGAAAACCAGGTGGTTGAGTCATGAAGATGGTTTCTTTAAGATTACCATACAATAAGCCATTGCTAATATCTAACTGTTTAACTGACCAGTCATGATGAACAACTAAAGATAAGAAAAAACTGATTGTAGTTGGCTTTGCTACTGGATTGTAAGTTTCACCGTAGTCAATTCCTTCCTGTCGATGATAGCCTTTGGCTACAAGTCTAGCCTTTAATCTTTCAATTGAACCATCAAGATTGTATTTCACTTTAAAACCCATTTACAGCCCATTATATTTTGAGATGGATCAGGTGGCACTAAAGACCATCTACCAGCATCTTTGAGAGCATGAATTTCTTTCTTTAATGGTGGTATCCATTTTGGATCCTTAATATCCTGAGAATAAGATGTTTGAACTGAAGGGGTGATATTTGTCATGAATGCAGCTGGTAAAGGATATTTAGTGGAAAATAAACTTTGGGTTTGTAAATTCCAAGTTTGGATCTTGTTACCATGTTGTGTGTGGAAGTTGAAGCAAGAACAATTGAGTCAGTTGGAGAAGTGTCAGCTGAAAATGTTGCACCGAGAGGAATAAAACAGTTGAAGTGGCATTGGTGACTGATGTGGTATCTGACACAACTAGTGTTCGAAAGGTAAAATTTCCATACTGTATGTTGCAGTTGGTTGAGGTATCTGAGTTAACTGTTGCATTGTGGAAGTATAATTTCTATGAAACTTAGTTTGACACATCAAAAAGTTTGCAGGAAAGAGCAGGAAAGTGAGCTTCATCAAACTGAACATGTCTGGACAAATAAACTCTTCTTGTCTGAGGATCAAAACATCTATATCCTTTATGAGATAAAGAGTATCCAAGAAAAATGCACAATTTGCTTCTAGGTGCAAATTTAGACTGTGCATAAGGTTGTAGCCAAGAATAACAAGAACACCCAAAAACTCTCATAGTATTATAATTAGGTGGAGAATCATAAAAAACTTAATATGGAGAAATAAAGGACAAAGTTGCAGTAGGTAATCTGTTAATAAGATAGTTTGTTGTCTGAAAGGCATCAACCCAGAAAGAATCAACTAATTTTGACTGAAGTAATAATATTCTTGTTAGAGCATTGCTCGGTCGAACTCGCATGCGTTGCTATATCAAGCATGTTTATCAAGTTTAGTTGCCAAAACCATATGTCTTGATTTCTAGACTACTTATAACTAAGTCTCGGACTAGGACACTTAAGTGAAATTGAACTCCAGACTCCATGGCGATCATCTTACGAAGACGAAGAACTACTCAAGGAACCAGTGGAACTTCATCCAACTAAAAGGTATGTGGAGACTTGAACTTATCTATCACTCAAAAGTCTACCTCTCTATCTCCTATTCTTGAGACAAAGTCATATAAGTATGATAGTTTTCATACATACACATTTGTTATTTCGAGCCGAGTTTACTCGCCTATCTTTTTCTCGAAATATGTGCTGGTAAGCTTTCTCTTTAACCACTTTTTATCTTAACCCGTGACAAAAGTCATGATGACGTTTCAATCTTGAAATATAGCTTTGATGACGATCTTGTGAATAACGACTGTTATAACATTATAGAAGAATGATTCAATGATTGAAATGTAGAGTTGAGATTAAGTAACCAATTATGGATATAAGAACATATAGCGTATTCGCACATTAGTGTATAAATCCATGTGCCGGAAACCAAGTGTGTGCATATGTGTGCATACTATATTGGTGAAGGAGACAGGTTGGGTACGCGTACCAGCGGAAGTTTTCGAACCGAAAATTTCTGCTGAGTTTATAAGTTTGCATACTGTTAAACCATTCACCTTAGATACGCATACCCGTACGCGTACCCACGGATGTTTTCGACCGAAAATTTCTGCTGAGTTTGTAAACTTAAATCTGGTAGCTATGGTACCCGTACCCGTATGCGTACCCAAGCTGGTTATATTTCTCAAATCGGAATTTCATGAACTTAAACAATAAATTAATAAGGAATGCAATTTTTTCAAACTGTGGCTATATTGTTCATGAATTGATTCAAGTGAATCAGACTGATTTTGTTTCAATTGTGTCTATGCATAAAGACCTAAGCAATTGAACAACTCTTCAACTAGTTCTTTTGAAGTCATTTAAACTCGTTGTGAAGAAGATGAATACGGTTAATATGAAAGTGCTCATATGGATAACCATTGGTTAACTATTTGTGAACCAACCAAGTGTACATGTTTAGCTACGGGTACTCAAACCGAAATGAAATACATTTCATTTGTGTGTTACAAGCTAAGTTTCGATCTAACGGTTGAAATATATTAGCTTGGTTAAATCAGGTTTTTCATCTAACGGTGAATATTGAATGCTTTGTTACCAAGGTAACTTAGGAAGCAAACCCTGATTTGAAAACTGTATAAATGAGACATATAGCAACTGGAAAAACTAATCCCCACACCTCATGTGTGATACTAGTTGGTTTTTCTAGAGTCGGTTCTCCTTTAACCTTAGGTTTCTTCTCGAGACCCTGTAGGTTAACGACTGAAAGACTTCATTGGGATTGTGAAGCCAGACGAAACTACTTCTCTTGTAGTTGAGCGATCTGAACTTGCCATTTTCTATCATACGAGTTCAATTGAATAATTGACTTGAGATTAAATCTCCGATAGGGGAAGATAAAAAGAAATCACAAACATCTTCGTCTCATCATTTGTGATTCCGCAATATCTAGTTTCGCTACCATACGATTTAGATTATTGTGAGGTGATTGATACTTCTAGGTTGTTCTTCGGGAATATAAGTCCGGGTTATCGGTTTGTTCCTGTTCACCTTGATTTTAGCAAAAGACGAAACAAAACTCTTAGGTTTATCTGTGGGAGACAGATTTATCTAGTATCGTAGACTTTTCTGTGTGATCAAATTTGTTTATTAAAGTCTTCGACTTTGGGTCATAGCAACTCTTGGTTGTAAGTGACATCATCTAAGGGAATCAAGTACGTAGCATCCTGCTCGGATCAGAGACGTAAGGAACGCAACTGTACCTTGAATCAGTGTGAGATTGATTAGGGTTCAACTACAGTCCATACCGAAGTTAGTTTGTAGTAGGTTAGTGTCTGTAGCGGCTTAATACAGTGTGGTGTTCAATCTGGACTAGGTCCGGGGGTTTTTCTGCATTTGTGGTTTCCTCGTTAACAAATTTTTTGGTGTCTGTGTTATTTCTCTTCCGCATTATATTTTTTTATATAATTGAAATATCACAAGTTGTGCGTTAAGATCAATCAATTAGAATATCCAACCTTTCGTTGTTGATTTAAATTGATTGAAACTTGGATATTGGTCTTTGGTACCATCCAAGTTTATCTCTCTAGTATTGGATAAAGACTCGCAGATTTCCATTTGCTTGAGTAAAGATCAAATCGAGAGATTGAGATATTAACTCTTTGATATACTTTTATCTAAATTGAGTCTGACTGTCTAGTTGATTCTCTAGAAAGTATATTGGAGTTAGTCTATACAGATTGCTAATCAAAATATTGGGTGAGGCTGTTAGACCCCCGCAAACGTTTAAGACCTCAAAAGTCTGTGTTTGTAGCGATCTGATTCTATGGACAGAGGTGTTATCTCTATTAATGTACCACCAGTCTTCAATGGCTCAAACTACTTATGGTATGCTATCTTTTTTTCAAGCACATGATTTTCAATTATGGGTATATGTAATTAATGGATATGATGCTCCCGTTGTGGCAATAGGTAACGCTACTGTTCCAAAGAATATTGACGAATACGATGCTGCTGAGATACTTGCTGCAAAGCAAAACTCCGATGGTTTGAATGCCATTACCTTCAGCACCATGTGTCAAATTGCACTAGGTCTAAAGATGCGTGGGATATCTTAGAAACCGTATTCGAAGGAAATACCAGTGAAAAGGAAGCCAAGCTTCAAAACCTAAATTCTGATTGGGAAAACCTTCATATGGCAGATAAAGATTCATTTGATGAGTTTAATCATAAAATGTCTGAAATTGTTAATGCATCGTTTGCATTGGGTAAGACTATTCTTGAAAAGGACATTATGATGAAAATTATCACATCGCTGCCATCTAGATACGATTCTAAGAAGCATGCCATTGTTGAGGGAAATAACCTTCATACCCTCTCCAGAAATACTTTGGTTGGGAAGCTAAAGATCTTTGATCATGAACACTCGTCCAAATCCAAGGATGTGGCGTTCTAAGCACTGAAAGACACAAAATTACTTGAAAATGTGTATATCTCTGAAGATGATCACTCTGAGACGGATTCATCAGATGAAGATCTTGAAAAATCGATCTCGATGATCACAAGACAGTTTAGGGATATTCTGTTGAAGAGAAGTAAACGATTCTCCGGAGATAATCCAAAGGCATCAGTCAAACCTTATAATCGTATTCCTCCTAAAAACAGGGACGCTGATGAAACTGATGACAAGGATATTCCTCAGTTCTTTAAATTTAAGGGTTTTGGTCATTTTGCAAACGAGTGCCCAAATCGTAGAAAATACACTAGGAACAAAGGTCTTGCTGCGACACTTGATGAGATGTCTGACAATTATGATTCTGATGAAGACAAAAAATCAAGTGTTGCTCTTATATGTGAAAATATTGATATTGATAATTATAGCAATACATACATCAATCTTGATAATATTTTAGAAGAGAACCAGATCAAGATGGAAGAATCAATTGACCCTTCTTTTGGAAATTCTATGTTTAATGTTTCGGGATCTACTTTGTGCCTAGCAGCTTGCACTTCACATGCGCCTGAATCATCTTATGCGTTGACATGCTCCTATTGTTCTCTCAAGGGTCATGAACTTTCAAAGTGTTTCAAGTACAAACACAAGATGAGATATGTCAACAAGCTTCAACGAAGAGCAGATCGTCTAGCTACCAAGCTTAAATTAGCGGAAAAAACAGCTGAGGTATGTAAGATCTTATCTTCGTCGAAGAAATTAGTTTCCAAAGATATATTTAGACCATTAGAGAAGAAAATATGGTCTAAACATAAGGAAAGGCAGGGTTCCATGAATTCCAACCAAAAGGGTCATGGTGGACAAATTGTTGTTCACCGTAGCACAACTTGATTGTGTTGTCATGTGCATCTTGTCTCATGTGTCTGTTCAAAAGAGACAAGATCTTTCACATATCAGGCTTTAAAAATATTTTTTTTTTAGTTTTGTTTTTAACTTTGTGTTGTTTGGTTTTTGGAATTTCTCCATATCACTGTTGATATTGGAAAGGACCGTTTTGCCAAAAGAAGAGGGTTATTATCGATAATTATACTCTTTATAGGGTTGTGAGTTGGACGTGTACGAACCTGTTTAAAGGTTTCGAAACCCTACATTCCTTTTTCCTTCTCTGATACTCTTTATATCTTAAGACTGCTTGTTGAGATTGTGAATTCCTCTCACAAAAACCGATTGCATAAGGGTACTCCAAGCATCATGTCTTCTGATGGAAAAGATATCAATATGATTGTTAAGCCATCAATCACCAAGGAAAAAGAGAAATCTCCTTTGTCTCCAACTTTGAAAAGAAAAAGAAGGAATGTGAGGAAGCCAAGAGCAGTTCCTTCTAATTCTCAGAAGTTTTCTGATGTTCTTAAAGAGTTGAAGCTGGAAAGAACAGAGATTCAACAAATAAAGGCTTGTGGTTTAAGATCGTTAAAATTCAAAAGGCTCTGGTTCGGCATCATCAGCCAAGACGGTTTGTTGGTATTGACTCCTTCCTCCATGAACCATATGTTCCAATGGTTGTTGACGACAAGGAGTTCGGGGACGATAAGGAATTTTCAAAGATCTTAATATCTAGGAAACTTCTTAAGAGAATTTTTATTCTTGTTTTTGTTTAAGAAGGATAACTAGGGTTTGGAATAGCCATTGTTGTGAGTACACATAGCTATGTCCAACGTTTTCATCTTGCAATGTTTTTAGATTTATTTATTTAATTCTAAAGTGATTTGGAAGATGATTTTTGCAGTATTAATCTTTATGGTTTTATATATTGCAATATGTTATGGGATATGTGTGTTTACGTTCGTGGACTATTATTGTCCCGTACGATGTCAAAAGTTATCTCTTTCATGTGTCGATATGCATGTATTGATACAAGATCGATGAACTTTTGACAAACAAAAGTTAAGCCTATTATGTCAATACTTTGATGGAAGATAGGTTAAAATATTTTGTTTACAAAGATTATGTTTATTATATGTCGTTATGTAAATAGTGATGAAGATAGAATGAATCTTTGTATATTTCGCTATATTGATCTTCCCTGATCCATATTTTATATATATACTGTGCGGATCCATAAGTCTTCTTATGTGAGCATTCCAACTAAACAAATCATGAATTCAGTTGTGATTAATTTGGTTGTGCATTCCGATTAAATTAATCATGGGTTCTCTTGTGATTAGTTTAATTGAGAATTTTGGATACAAAATCATTTCTTTTGTGATTTTTGGTGTCCAAAGAAATCCTTCTTTTCTTGTAAAAGTAAGGTCGCTCTTGTTGTTCAATAGGGAATGACAT
The DNA here is from genome assembly GCF_003573695.1 of Papaver somniferum. Lineage (NCBI taxonomy): Eukaryota > Viridiplantae > Streptophyta > Magnoliopsida > Ranunculales > Papaveraceae > Papaver > Papaver somniferum. Next base: position 40,365,033 of record NC_039368.1, read on the forward strand.
CAAATGGGGGAGAGTTCTTTTGAACTTGCGCTTAATTTCCATATCTTTGTGGGGAGTGCGGCTGTGGAATATTTTAGGAGTTATCTTGTATCTTTATAAACTCCTTGATGAATGCATTTAGTTTCGGATTTTTGATTGTATCTAAACAAAGTTGATATGTACTTTTCTTTGGTCTTGAAGCATCTCCGTGGAAATTTCACTAGGATCCCGTTTTTGTACCTTTGCAATTTTATTGACAAAAAGGGGGAGAATTAATATTGTTAGAGCATTGCTCGGTCGAACTCGCATGCGTTGGTATCTCAAGCATGTTTGTCAATGTTAGTGATCAAAACTATAAGTCTTGATTTCTAGTCTACTATAGCTAAGTCTCGGACTAGGATAAAAAGTGTAGTTGAGCTCAAGGACTTCATGGTGATTCATCATACAAGAAGAAGAACTACTCAAGGAACCGGTGGAACTTCTCGACAAAAAGGTATGTGAAGACTTGAACTTATCTGTCACTCAAAAGTCTATCTACTCTATCTCCTACTTCTTGAGACAAAAAGTCATATTTTATATATAGACTTAGATTATACATATTTGGTATTTCGAGCCGAGTATACCTCGACTATCTATATCTCGAAATATGTGTTGGTAAGCGTTTCGCTTCGACCATGTTTATCTTTACCTAGTGACGTAAGTCATGATATGTTTCAATCACTTTGAAAATTTCTTTGACGAGAAATGGTGTAACAACTGTACAACGTCCTCTAAGAATGTTTCAATGGTTGGAATGAGAGTTTAGATTACATAACCAATGATGAACATAAGTATTGTTGTGGAAACACATATGTGCACAAGTATAAGTCCTATCCCTTGAACCAGAGTTTGCGAACTTTGTTGATCAAGAGAAACCGGAAGAATGGTTTGTTTCCAAGTCCGCGAACTGCTGAACTTCTCATCACGAGAAATTTTGCTGGAGTTGACAAACTTGTTGCGTGAGTACCAGTCCGCGAACCGGCGGAAAGTCTTTGTCGAGATTTCTGCTGGAGTTTGTAAGCTCTACCCGGTTTCTTAAGTCCGCGAACCTAGTGTGCGAACTTAATAAGGTTATATATCTGAAGATGATTTCTAAACTTAAACTTATAAAGACTAAGGAATGAAATTTGCAAACCGTGGCTATAAATTTTATGAATCGATTCGAGTGGATCAAATCATCTTTGCTTCAATTGTGTCTTGTGTAGTACATAAGATTTACTTGCAATTGAACAACTCTCTAACTAGTTCATTTGAGTAATTTGAACTAGTTATGGTGAAGAAGAATATGGTTGGTACGAAATACTCATACGGCTAACCTTTTGGTTAACTATTGTTGAACCAACAATGTACATGTTTGGGTACGGATAACAAACCTAGAAGCGTGCATTTCATTTGTGTATAACAAGCTAAGTTTTCGATCTAACGTTTGAGTAATATTATCTTGAATCTAAATCAGGTTAATTTTCATCTAACGGTGGATATTGTTTGCTTTGTGACCAAGGCGAAACCCTAATTTGAAAGACTATATAAGGGTATATCTAGCAACTTTGCAAAACTAATCCCCACACTTGATGTGTGATACTAGTTTGCGTGCTAGAGTCGTTTCTCCTTTAACCTTTGGTTTTCTTCTTCTAAAACCAGGTTAACGACTTAAAGACTTCATTTGGATTGTGAAGCCATACCGATACTACTTTTATCATAGTTGTGTGATCTGATCTTGCATCTTATATCATACGAGTACAATCAGATTGATTTGCTTGAGATTAATATCTCCGATATGCAAGATATAAAAAGTAGTCACAAACATCTTCGTCTCATTTTTTGTGATTCCACAACATCTTGTTTCGCTACCATACGATTAATATTGTTGTGAGGTGATTGATTTATCTAGGCTTTCTTCGAGAATATAATACCGGATTATCAATTGGTTCCCGTTCACCTTGATTATTATCAAAAGACGAAACAAACACTTTAGGGTTTTTATGTGGGAGACAGATTGATCCTTTGATAGACTTGTATGTGGGAGACATATTTGTTTATTGGCAAAGCCTGTGATTTTGGGTCGTAACAACTCTTAGTTGTGGTTGAGATCATCTAAGGGAATCAAGTGCGCAGTATCCTGCTGGGATCAGAGGCGTAGGGAGTACAACTGTACCTTGGATCGGTGGGAGACTGATTGGGGTTCAAGTACAGTCCAGTCCGAAGTTAGATTGGAGTAGGATAGTGTCTGTAGCGGTTTAATACAGTGTGTGTTCAATTTGTACTAGGTCCCGGGGTTTTTATGCATTTGCGGTTTCCTCGTTAACAAAATTTATGGTATCTGTGTTATTTCAGTTTCCGCATTATATTATTTTATCTTTATAATTGAGATAATACAGGTTGTGCGTTAGACATCAATTAGAGTAATCCAACCTTTGGTTGTTGATTGTCATTGATTGATCCTTGGATATTGGTCTTTGGTACCATCCAAGTTATTCCTTGTATTTGAGTACTACTCGCAGTTTCTGTTTGAGGAAATCAAATCAAGAGAGAGAGATATAAACTCGTTGATATACTTTTAATTTATTGAGACTTGTTGATTCTCTTAAAAGTATATTCGAGTTTGTCCATACAGATTGCTAGGCGAAATATTGGGTGGTGTTGTTAGACCCCCGCTTTTTCAATTGGTATTAGAGCAGGCAAACACGTTCAAGACCTTATAAGTTTTTGTTTGTAGTGATCTGACTCTATGGACAGAGGTGTTATCTCTATTAACGTACCACCAGTCTTCGATGGCTCTAATTACTTATGGTGGAAAATTGTTATGCAAGCTTTTCTTCAAGCGCGTGATTTTAAATCATGGGTATATGTTGTTAATGGCTATGATGCTCCCGTTGTGGCAGTTGGAGATGTAAACGTTCCCAAGAATATTGGTGAATATAATCCTGCCGAGATACTTGCTTCAAAGCAAAATTCTGACGGTTTGAATGCCATCATACATGCCATTACCCAAAATCTTCAGCACCATGTGTCAAATTGCGCTAGGTCTAAAGATGCTTGGGATATCTTAGAAACCGTATTTGAAGGAAACTCCAGTGAAAAGGAAGCTAGGCTTCAAAACCTTAATTCCGATTGGTAGAACCTTCGTATGGCAGATGAAGATACATTTGATGAGTTTAATCACAGAGTGTCTGAAATTGTTAATGCATCTTTTGCATTGGGTAAGACTATTCCTGAAAAGGACATGGTGATGAAAATTCTCAGATCGCTGCCATCTAGATACGAGTCTAAGAAGCATGCCATCGTTGAGGGAAATAACCTTGATAATCTTTCCATAAATACATTGGTTGGAAAGCTAAAGATCTTTGATCATGAGCATACATCCAAAATCGGAAAGGATGTTGCCTTTAAAGCACAGAAGAACACTAAGTTACTTGATAAAAGTAAAAGTGTTTATGTCTCTGAGGATGATCAGTCTGAGGGTGATTTTTCGGATGAAGATCTTGACAAATCAGTCTCCTTGATCACAAGACAGTTTAGGGATCTTCTATTGAAGAGAAGTAAACGGTTTTCAAGAGACAAATCTAGGTCGTCAGATAAACCTCACAATCGCGTTCCTCCTAAAAACAGGGATTCTGACGAGGCTGATGACGAGGATATGCCACAGTGCTTTAAGTGTAAAGGTTTTGGTCATTTTGCAAACGAGTGCCCAAATCGTAGAAAATACACTGGGAACAAATGTCTTGCTGTAACACTTGATGAGATGTCTGAGATCTATGATTCTGATGAAGATAGGAAATCAATTGCTGGTCTTCTGTGTGAAAACATTGATTTTGATAATTATAGCAATACATATATCAACCTTGATGGTTTCGGTGAAGAAGAGAATCCAATCAAGCTGGAAGAATCAATTGACCCATCCTTTGGAAACTCTGGTTGTAATGTTTCAGGATCTACTATGTGTCTGGCTGCTTTCACACCACAGATGCCTGAATACTATCCAATTTTGACGTGCTCGTTTTGTTCTTAGAAGGGTCATGAACTATCAAGATGTTACAAGTACAAACATCAAGTGAGGCACTCCAACAAACTTCAACGAAGATCAAATCGATTGGCAAGGAAGCTTAAACTTTCTTAGAAGACTGCTGAGGTATGTAGGATTTTATCTTCGTCTAAGAAGTTGGTTTCCAAATACAAAATAAGACCATTAGAGAAGAAGGTATGGTCAAATCGCTTTGATAGACAGAAGTTTGAGGATTCCTCTCAAGAGGAAAATGATGGACAAATTATTGTTCACCACAGCACAAATTAATTGTGTTGTTTGGTAAATCTTGTCTCATGTGCCTGATCAAAAAGAGATAAGATTGTGTACCGCTCAGGCTTTAGGAAAAGTTTTTTTTTTCTCTCTTAGGATTGTTTTTCCTGTCTATCAAATAAAGTAAAGGGTTATTATCGACAATTCTACTCTTTATAGGGTTTAGAATTGGGCGTCCACGAACCCGTTTAAAGGTTGCGAACCCTACATTCCTTTTTCCTCTCTGATATCTTTTATATCTTAAGACTGCTTAATGAGATTGTGAATTCCACTCAAAAAAAACAGTTGTTTATAACTGTTCTTTAAGAATCATGTCTTTGGATAGAAAAGATGTCAATATGATTGTTAAGTCATCAATCAGGGAAAAAGAGAAATCTCCAGTAACTCCTTCCTTGAAAATAAAGAGGAGGAATACAAGAAAGCCAAGGGCCGTCCCTTCTAACTCTCAGAAGTTTTCCAATGTTGTTGATGATTTGAAGGAAATAAGAAAGGAGATTAGTGAAATAAAGGCTTGCGTTTTAAGATCTTTGGAAATTCAAAAGGCCCTGGTTCGAATTCATCAGCCAAGACAGTTTGTTGGTATTGACTCCTTCTTCCACGAACCTTATATTCCGATGGCTGTTGACGACAAAGAGTTCGGGAATGATAAGGAATTTCTTAAAGATATTGTTGCCTAGTATGTCTTCTTTTTGGCTTAGTTGTAAGAATAACTAGTGCTTGAATATCAATGATTGTGACTACACATAGCTATTATTTTTCATCTTCTTGTTCTTTTTTAGGTTTATTGGTTTAAATTCTAAAAATATTTGGAGGATGATGATTTGAAGTATTTAATCTTTATGATTTTTTATATTGCAATTTGTTATGGGATATTGGTGTTTACGTCCGTGAACTATGTTGTCCCATATTTTGTCAAAAGTAAAGTTGTTCATGATCGGTATTCATGTATTGATTTAAGGATGAATAGACTTTTGACATATACAAAAGTTAAGCCTATATTGTCAATTCTTTGATGGATGATAGGTTAAAATCTTTTGTGTTCAAGGATTATGTATATTAAATATCGTTATGCAAATAGTGATGGAAGATAGAATGAATCCTTGTGTATTCCACAGTATTGATCTTCACTGATCCATATTTTATGTAATATTGTGAGGCTCCGTAATGTGTCTTATGTTGAGCACGATACAACCAAGTTGATTAATTTTTGATTAGCTTTGTTGGTTTTTCCGTAAGGTACTTTATATTGAGCATTCTTGAACTAAATCAATCATCTTGTTTGGTTATTTAGTTATTGCTCCATAAGTCTTTTTATGTCGAGTAAAAAAAATGACAATTAAATTGATTAATTTTGTAATTAGTTTGGTTGTGTATTCCAATTAGATTAATTATAGGTTCTCTTGTAATTGATCTAGTTGAATATTTTCATACTCCGTAAGATTCCTCTTATGTTGAGTATATGAACGACTATCATATTCATTTTCTAATGGTTATGTTAGTCGTATGCTCCGTAAATTCTCTTATGTCGAGCATAATCAATTAAGTTGATCACTTTTGTGTTTAATTTGATTGCGTATTCCGATTAAATTAATCACGGGTTTACTTGTGATTAATTTGATTGAGTTTTTGGATATAAAAAATCATTCTCATGGTTTTTGGTGTCCAATCAAAATCCTTATTTTCTTTTGAAATTAAGGTCGCTCTTGTTGTTCCCTTGGGAATGACATCAAATGGGGGAGAGTTCTTTTGAACTTGTGTTTAATGGTCATATCTTGAGGGGTGTGCGGCTTTGGAATTTTAAAGGGGTTATCTTGTATCTTTAAACTCCTTGATGAATGCTATTAGCTTCGGCTATATGGTTGCATCTAAATTAGATGGTATGTATTTTCTTTTTCTCATGAAATGTCTCTTACGGAAATTTCATTATGATCCCGTTCTTGTACCTTTGCCAATTTTATTGACAAAAAGGGGGAGAATTAATATGTAGTTCACACTACAAATACATATGGTTTTCGGATCATTGTGTAAGGGGGAGTGGTTTCAATGTGAGATGGAGTATTGACTAAGGGGGAGTGATACATATCACCATAGTATTATTGTTGAAGTTGTGATACAACTGGACTCTGACACTGTGTAATAATACTATGACACTGTATAACAATGATCGAGACCGATGCTTTCTCATTGTTATAGCTACGGATCTTCAACAACGGTGATGCTAAACTTACAACCTTTGGGATCATTGGAGTACTTGGAAGTGACGAAGATTTCGAGGAATGTTGAAGATTAGACATGTGGAATAGGAGCTACTAAAGTTTCTTTATCTTTTTTGTATTTCATATGTATTGATAGTTTTGTCACTAAAATTGACAAAGGGGGAGATTTTTAGAGCATTGCTCGGTCGAACTCACATACGTTGCTATCTCAAGCATGTTTGTCAATGTTAGTGATCAAAAATATAAGTTTTGATTTCTGGTCTACTATAGCTAAGTCTCGGACTAGGATAGAAAGTGTAGTTGAGCTCAAGGACTTCATGGCGATTCATCATACAAGAAGAAGAAATACTCAAGGAACCGGTGGAACTTCTCGACAAATAGGTATGTGAAGACTTGAACTTATCTGTCAGTCAAAAGTCTATCTACTCTATCTCCTACTTCTTGAGACAAAAAGTCGTATGCTATATATAGACTTAGATTATACACATTTGGTATTTCGAGCCGAGTATACCTCACCTATCTATATCTCGAAATATGTGTTGGTAAGCGTTTCGATTCGACCATGTTTATCTTTACCTAGTGACGTAAGTCATGATATGTTTCAATCACTTTGAAAATTGCTTTGACGAGAAATGGTGTAACAAATATGTAACGTCCTCTAAGAATGTTTCAATGGTTAAAATGGGAGTTTAGATTACATAACCAATGATGGAAATAAGTATTGTTGTGGAAACACAAATGTGCATAAGTACTATCCCTTGAACCAAGGTTTGCGAACTTTGTTGATCAAGAGAAACCGGAAGAATGGCTTGTTTCCAAGTCCGTGAACTGCCGAACTTCTCATCCCGATATTTTCTGCTGGAGTTGACAAACTTGTTGCGTGAGTACCAGTCCGCGAACCGGCGGAAAGTCTTTGCCGAGATTTTCTGCTGGAGTTTGTAAACTCTTCCCGGTTGCTTAAGTCCGCGAACCTAGTGTGCAAACTTAAGAAGGTTATATATCTGAAGATGATTTCTTAACTTAAACTTATAAAGACTAAGGAATGCAGTTTGAAAACCATGGCTATAAAGTTCATGAACCGATTCGAGTGAATCAAATCATCTTTGCTTCAATTGTATCTTGTGTAGTACATAAGATTTACTTGCAATTGAACAACTCTCTAACTAGTTCATTTGATTCATTTGAACTAGTTATGGTGAAGAAGAATATGGTTGGTATGAAACGCTCATATGACTAACCTTTTGGTTAACTATTGTTGAACAAACAATGTACACATTTGGGTACGGTTAACAAACCTAGAAGCGTGCATTTCATTTGTGTATAACAAGCTAAGTTTTCGATCTAACGGTTGAGAAATATTAGCTTGAATCTAAATCAGGTTAATTTTCATCTAACGGTGGATATTGTTTGCTTTGTGACCAAGGCGAAACCCTGATTTGAAAGACTATATAAGGGGACATCTAACAACTCTGCAAAACTAATCCCCACACTTCACGTGTGATACTATTTTGCGTGCTAGAGTCGTTTATCCTTTAACTTTTGGTTTTCTTCTTCTAAAACCATGTTAACAACTTAAATACTTCATTGGGATTGTGAAGCCAGACCGGTACTACTTTTATCGTAGTTCTGTGATCTGATCTTGCATCTTCTATCGTCCGAGTACAATCAGATTATTTGGCTTGAGATTAATATCTCCGATAGGCAAGATATAAAAAATATTCACAAACATCTTCATCTCATTGTTTGTGATTCCGAAACATCTTGTTTCGCTACCATACGATTAATATTGTTGTGAGGTGATTGATTTATCTAGGATTTCTTCGAGAATATAAGACCGGATTATCAATTGGTTCCCGTTCACCTTGATTATTATCAAAAGACGAAACAAACACTTTAGGGTTTTTCTGTGGGAGACAGATTGATCATTTTATAGACTTGTATGTGGGAGACAGATTTGTTTATTGGCAAAGCCTGCGATTTTGGGTCGTAACAACTCTTAGTTGTGGGTGAGATCAGCTAAGGGAATCAAGTGCGCAATATCCTGCTGGGATCAGAGGCGTAGGGAGTACAACTGTACCTTGGATCAGTGGGAGACTGATTGGGGTTCAACTACAGTCCAGTACGAAGTTAGCTTGGAGTAAGATAGTGTCTGTAGCGGCTTAATACAGTGTGTGTTCAATCTGGACTAGGTCCCGGATTTTTTCTGCATTTGCTGTTTCCTCGTTAACAAAATTTCTGGTGTCTGTGTTATTTCAGTTTGCGCATTATATTGTTTTATCTTTATAAATTAAATAATACATGTTGTGCATTATATCATCAATTACAGTAATCCAACCTTTGGTTGTTGATTGTCATTGATTGATCCCTTGATATTGGTCTTTGGTACCATCCAAGTTATTCCTTGTATTTTATTAGTACTCGTAGTTTCTATTTGAGGAAATCATATCAAGAGAGAGAGATATAAACTCGTTGATGTACTTTTAATTGATTGAGTCTTGTTGATTCTCTTAAAAGTATATTCGAGTTTGTCCATACAGATTTCTAAGCAAAATATTGGGTGGTGTTGTTAGACCCCCGCTTTTTCAAATATGTAGTTCACACTAAAAATACATATGGATTACGTGTTTATGGATCATTATGTAAGGGGGAGTGGTTTTCATGTTGAGATAAAAGTATTGACTAAGGGGGAGTGATACATATCACCATAGTATTCTTGTTGAAGTTGTGATATAAGAAATTTGATACTGTGTAATAATACTATGACATTGTATAACAATGATCGAGAGCTTTTGTTTTCTCATTGTTATGGAGACGAATCTTCAACAACTATGATGCTGAATTGAACATCTATGGAATCATTGGAGTACTTGGAAAAGACGAAGTTTTCGAGTAATGTTGAAGCACAAAGGAGATCAAGCATGTGGACGAGAAGCTACAAAATTTTATTTATTTTGTAATCCATATGTATTGATAGTTTTGCCACTAAAATTGACAAAGGGAGATTGTCAAGTTTAGTTGTCAAAACTATATGTCTTGATTTCTAGACTACTTATAGCTACGTCTCGGACTAGGACAGTTAAGTGTAGTTGAGCTCCAGACTCCATGGCGATCATCTTACAAAAACGAAGAACTACTCAAGGAACCAGTGGCACTTCATCCGACTAAAAGGTATGTGGAGACTTGAACTTATCTATCACTCAAAAGTATAGCTCTCTATCTCATATTCTTGAGACAAAGTCGTATAAGTATGATAGTTTTCATACATACACATTTGTTATTTCGAGCCGAGTTTACTCACCTATCTTTTTCTCGAAATATGTGCTGGTAAGCTTTCACTTTAACCACTTTTCATTTTAACCCGTAACGAAAGTCATGATGACGTTTCAATCTTTAAAATATCTTTGATGATGATAGTTGTGAATAACGACTGTTATAACATTATAGAAGAATGTTTCAATGATTGAAATGTAGAGTTGAGATTATGTAACCAGCTATGGATATAAGCATATATAGTGTGTTCGCACATTAGTGTATAAATCCATGTACCGGAAACCAAGTGTGTGCATATGTGTGCATACGATATTGGTGAAGGAGACAGGTTGGGTACGCGTACCCGCGGAAGTTTTCGAACTAAAATTTTTTGTTGGGTTTGTAAGTTTGCAAACTGTTAAACCAGTCACCTTAGGTACGCATACCCGTACGCGTACCCACAGAAGTTTTCGACCAAATTTTTTGCTGAGTTTGTAAACTCAAATCTGGTAGCTATGGTACACGTACCCGTACGCGTACCCGAGCTGGTTATATTTCTCAAATCGTAAGTTCATGAACTTAAACAATAAATCAATAAGGAATGCAATATTTGCAAACCGTGCTATATTGTTCATGAATTGATTCAAGTGAATCAAACCGATTTTGTTTTAATTGTGTCTATGCATAAAGACCTAAGCAATTGAACAACTCTTCAACTAGTTCTTTTGAAGTCATTTGAACTAGTTGTGAAGAAGATGAATACGGTTAATATGAAAGTGCTCATATGGCTAACCATTGGTTAACTATTTGTGAACCAACCAAGTGTACAGTTTAGGTACAGTTACTCAAACCTAAATGAAATACATTTCATTTGTGTGTGACAAGTTAAGTTTCGATCTAACGGTTGAAAGATATTAGCTTGTTTAAATCAGGTTTTTCATCTAACGGTGAATATTGAATGCTTTGTTACCAAGGTAGCTTAGATTGCAAACCCTTATTTGAAAACTATATAAATGAGACATCTAGCAACTGGAAAAAGTAATCCCCACACCTCATGTGTGATACTAGTTGGTTTTGCTAGAGTCGGTTCTCCTTTAACCTTAGGTTTCTTCTCGAGACCCTGTAGGTTAACGACTGAAAGACTTCATTGGGATTGTGAAGCCAGACGAAACTACTTATCTTGTAGTCGAGCGATCTGATCTTGACATTTTCTATCGTACGAGTTCAAATGAATAATTGACTTGAGATTATATCTCCGATAGGGAAAGATAAAAAGAAATCACAAACATCTTCGTCTCATCATTTGTGATTCCGCAATATCTAGTTTCGCTACCATACGATTTAGATTACTGTGAGGTGATTGATAATTCTAGGATGTTCTTCGGGAATATAAGTTCGGGTTATCGATTGGTTCCTGTTCACCTTGATTTTATCAAAAGACGAAACAAAACTCTTAGGTTTATCTGTGGGAGACAGATTTATCTAGTATCGTAGACTTTTCTATGTGGTACGGATTTGTTTATTAAAGTCTTCGACTTTGGGTCGTAGCAACTCTTGGTTGTGGGTGAGATCAGCTAAGGGAATCAAGTGTGTAGCATCCTGCTGAGATCAGAGACGTAAGGAGCTCACCTACCTTGAATCAGTATGATATTGATTAGGGTTCAACTAAAGTCCATACCGAAGTTAGTTTGTAGTAGGCTAGTGTCTGTAGCGACTTAATACAGTATGGTGTTCAATCTGGACTAGGTCCAGGGGTTTTTCTGCATTTGCGGTTTCCTCGTTAACAAAATTTCTGGTGTCTGTGTTATTTCTATTCCGGATTATATTTTGTTATATAATTGAAATATCACAGGTTGCGCGTTAAGATCAATCAATTAGAATATCCAACCTTTGGTTGTTGATTTAAATTGATTGACACTTGGATATTGGTCTTTGGTACCATCCAAGTTTATCTCTCTAGTATTTGATAAAGACTCGCAGATTTCCATTTGCTTGAGTAAAGATCAAATCGAGAGATTGAGATATTAACTCTTTGATATACTTTTATCTAGATTGAGTCTGACTCTCTAGTTGATTCTCTAGAAAGTATATTGGAGTGAGTCCATACAGATTGCTAATTGAAATATTGGGTGAGGTTGTTAGACCCCCGCTTTTTCAGTCTCCCAACTCAAACTAAGTGTCTTTGTTAGGATTCAGCCACACCATTTTGTTTAGGGGGTATGAGGAAAACTATACTGATGCTGAATTCCATTAGAAATAAGGAATGTATGTAATTCTGTAGCGATGAACAAGGTGCAGGTTTCTGTATGATGTAGATTGTCTGAAAGAGATGGTGAATCTAGGTGAAACATAAGGTTGAGGATGAATGAATCTTGGAGTATAAGATGATTTGTGTGGTCTATAAGCAGTAAAAGCTTTTGATTCATCAGGATTAATAATTGTCTTGGACCTATCTTTCAAGATCATTTCTTCACTCATCAACAACTTGTGAAGTTCACCAATAGTAACAGGTGGATTACGAACTCTAATTGAAGTAGAGAAAGAATTGAAAACAGAATTGAGGCCACTAAGAACATACACTATCGTTTCACTATCACCAATTTTAGATCCAGCAGCAGACAGAGAATCTGAGATCTTCTTAATTTTATTCAAATAGTTGATGATAGATGTATTACCTTGTTTTAGAGAAGATAATTTCATCCTGAGTTGAAGTACATGTGTTGAAGACACAACTGCAGATCTTTCCTTAATAGATTTCCAAAAATCATAAGATATTGTTGGTCCTGCAACATGAGATATCACACTTTCTGGGATCGTTGATTGAATCCATAGGATTAAAGTTTGATCTTCTTCATTCCAATGAATATATTCAGGGTTGGTAGTTTATTCAGGATCTGCATTTCGAATAGCATGGGAAAACTTGAGATGACAGGGATAAGATCCATCTATAAACATAAGAACATTGAACTTTTTGAATAAAGGTAAAAGTAAGGATTTCCAGGTTGGAGTTTTAATAGAACAATATGAGAAATTTTGTTAAGAGGAATCTTAGAAATATTTGATTCCATGATATGAAAATTTAAAGAACATCAAGAAAAGTTGCAGGTTTAATGGCAGAAGCAATGAAAAAAACATTGGTAATCGGGCACTCATACCATAGTGAATTATTGAAGGAAGGGAAAAGAAATATTGATTGATTAACAACTAAAAGAAGGTACAAAGCCTTTATAGTCAACAGTCACAAACCGACTGTGACAAACACAGCAGAAACAAAAAAGGTTGTTGCAGTTACAGACATAGTACAACTGTCTACAGTTCTCATAACAGAAAATGATAAAGGCACTTTAGCATAATGTCAAGGAACACCTAAGATAGTAGTATCAGCACTTATATTATAGACAACCTCGACACAGAAATTATCTGGAAGCCAATAATTTATTTTTAGCAACAATAGGTTACATATTCCCGAATTTTATAGTGATAAAGATGAGAATATAGGGAAAGAGAAAGAGCTTCTTATTGATCATCAAATAGGGTAACATGGAACAATGTCCTTTGTATACATGTAGAAGAAAGACCCTAGATATCTGTCAGGGCCGCACACCTATGGGTTGTAGGCCCTACAACACCCCCCTTGTGCGGTCCAATAGAATTCATAAGCAGTGGTTCACATTTAGTGCTTCAAACGTAGTTCTTCAAATGTTTTCCTCTCCTTGATGACTTGTGCCGAAATCAATTGCCTCATTAAAACTTTGACAAGGAAAATATCAGTGTGATAAAACCTTGGTATAAATATTCACATGTAGTACTTCACATGTTGTCTCGTACTTTACATGTAGTTCATCACATGCAATACGATCTTCAAAGATCGCCGAGTCTAAGTTAATTGCCTCGTTAAAACTTCGTCAGGAAAACCCAAAGGGGAAAAACCTGAACTAAAGAAAAAGAGTACAATATTAAGAAAACTTAGAACATATTTCGATGCGTATACATTGCCTCATTAAAACTTTGACAAGGAAAAAACCCAGTGGGAAAAAAACCTTGACGAAGGGAAAAGAGTACAACGTGGAAGATGCAAGTAAAGGTGATCTGTTGCAAATGATCACTTTGATCTGTTGAAGTTGACTAGTTGCTTCACAACTCTTAAGGCTGAAAATCCTCGTGGGAAAGACAATATCCTTAGCTGGGAAATTACATTCCCAGTGTTTGTTGTTGTCTCATTAAAAACCTTACCAAGTAACAAAACCCCGTAGGAAAAAGCAATCTCGGTGAAGGAAAATAGTTCAACACGCTATTAGATGCTCCCCATGATGTCAGACAATTTTCATTCGTCTAATGCAGTTAGAAGAAGTTAATCACACTTTACTTTGGTGACTTCAATGTTTATAATACCTTGTTGTTGATTCTAGAAGTTATGTTGCTTAACAGACTATCGCGTTTCATTTCTTTGATTCAGATATTTTCAGTAATATCAACGCGATCTTTGTGTCTTCAAGGTTCAACATACTTGATGCTTTTAGTGTCGTCTCGCTAAAAACCTTGTCGAGTGACAAAACCCTTTTGGAAAAACTATTCTCGATCGAAGGGAAAAAGAGTACAACACAGATTCAATTTCGAAGTAAAATATGTCGACATCATATCCTTGGATCCTCCCCCTGATGTCGGCATCTCCCCCTGATTACTTTCAAAGTTGTTCTAGATAGTTCCTTTAGTTATGTATTTTTCGAAACTGAATATTGGTAATGACTTAGATAATAGTCTACCATATCTCTCCCTGATTACTTTCGTTGGAGAAGAGATCATTGTTCCTTCATAATCAACAACTTTTGGATTGCACTTTCATTAGCATTCCTTTTAATGTCTTTGTAGGGATAAAACAAATTTATGTCAATGGTTACTTTTAAGTACATGATTACATTCACTATACCATTCCAATGACGTTGCGTTGGCGCGGAGATATATCTAGCTAACAAGTTCCCAGAGGATGTAAAACTTAATCGAGTATATTATTATACTAAGTAGAACAATGCGTCTATTGTACTTAGATATGGGAATTTCATCTCCCAACACGTCCTCGTCATATTCCTTTGGACGAAATGGTTACTTACTTATATTTGAACCTCGACTAATCATGGGAGTGCTATCAGGATGTATGTCGTTGTTAAATTTCCTGACAACTTTAGACATATGCAAACTGGTGGAATAATATACCACGAGATCAGTATTCGATCGAGCTTTCCCTATATTTTTCATCTCAAATTTGGATTTTAAATAGCTTTTAAGGTCTCTTATTACATCAAGAGTACACATCATGTATGTACCATCAACATAAATAGCTACAATTCCAAATCAGGAACTTTTTTATGAATACGCAAGGAAAAATAACTTACTTGTCTATCCCTCCAAATCAAATAGCCACTTAGACGGGTATACCACATCCGCCTGATTGCTCGAATCTATAAGTGAGCGTTCTATCTAACTGTAAACGCACGTTGTGGTTTAGAGTCATTTGATTTGGGAAACAAAAGTCTATCAAGTACTTTTGTAAATATCTTCTATCTCTTGATTCTTTCAGAGATACGTAACAACCACATACATATGTTGCATTTCAAGTCCTTTTGAAATTACAAAGCTAACTAAGTAGTGGAACTCTATAACGTTCATTACAAGAGAATAATTCCAGAGATTTGTGAGAAACCTCGCGCCACAAGGCGAGTCTTTGTACTTTAAGACTACTTTCTTATCATTATGCTTTATGACAAATTAATTATATATGTCCAATAAGCTTTACACTTGGTTGGTTAGCATTACCACACCAAATACCCGTATATTTTCCAAAGAACTAAGTTCTACCTGGATTGTGTAGGCCAAACATGCTATTTATTTGAATTAATAAAAATAAAGCATGGTTCGATCTCATTGTGTTGTACTTCTGGAGCAACTAATTATGGATTATATCATAATTGTGCACACATGATCCTTCCATTGACTCATGTGGATTCTCATAATCCGTCAGGATTTCATTGTTCTCTAGAATCGTTTAAAACTTCGGAGCGTCCTCCAGTATTGATTCATGTACATAGTCAGAGACAATCAAATGAGATGATTTCATTAATGATACAAATTAGGTTGTGCCTTACTCATCTACTTCCTTTCTAGGTGAGCATTGATCGAACCTGGTGGTCTCTCCATCTTCCTTTATGGATCCACGACCTCAACTACACTTCCACCAAGTATAGTTACAACACCTTAGTCTATGGTGTACCCTATACTGAGGATTTCTAACCTTGCAGGAATATTTGCAGCTGATATGTCTGATCTTGTCACTTTAGCGACATCAGTGTATATTCTGAAAATTGATTATTCTCTGTCGCTTCACATTTACATTTGTGGAGTACAAGAATCAATATGAGACATAGTGGGAACACACCATGATAATTCATGTCGTTCCCTTAGAAAATAATTTTTCTTATCTCCCCCTAACGACGGGAAGACTGTCTCATTAAAGTGATAACCTGCAAATCTAGCAGTAAGAGATCTCCTGCCAAAAGTTTTAAAATACGGATAATTGTTGAGAGTAAATATCCAACAAAATTACTTAATCATTTTCGTGACTTATCATAGTACGATGTGGACTAGTAATGGCACGTATATAGTGCAACCAAAAATGCGTAAGAACACAAATGTCAGGCTTAAATTCAGTTACCAACTGGTACGCGGAAAAGTTTAACTAATATTTGGTTCTAAAATGAATTAAGTAAATATGGGCGTAATATTGTATATCCCAAAAGCAATAAAAGGTAGGTTGGTACGCATAACCTATTCCTTAGACACCATCTGTAACCTTTGATGCTAGCCTCTGCGAGACCATTGTGTATAAGATATTCTATATTGATCTTATTAAACATGCAACATTCATCAAGTCCTTTTGATGTAAATTCTCTAGTATTAACAAGGGTGGTGAGCCTTTGCACTTTGCTTTGTGTAATATGTGCTAGGAATTCTACAAAAATTATACGCATCGTTTGTCATGAACAATAACTGATTCAATGCGTTGAATCATCCACCAGAGCCATAAATCACTTGAATGATCCGCATTCTGTATGGATATATGTTCACTAATAACACTTTATTTATTTGGAGAATGAGTTATTTAGCATTTTCATCTAAGTAAAAAGGATGGTCTCAATCATGTTTTACTAAAGAGAGACTTTGTAAGATGAGTGACGTGCTTTCTTACTCTAAAGCATAATGGGAAGAGGCAGTGCAAATCTAGTAGTTTTAGAAATCACTGATTTTGATAGATGTCGTAACTTCGCATTCTATTGGTTCATTTTCTTATACACTCAAATGAAGTGATGCTCTTGTTAGTACTTTCAAAACGGAACACCGTGTCACAATCAATGTGCCTTATGGTTATGTCAAAGTCTTTATGAATCAATCCCAATCATTTCATTGTTGGGTTAATATGGATTCAGTAATTCAAGTTCCAGTGATCTACAATTCACTACATTGACACATTAATTTTCTAAGAACATGCTTCCTTCCACATTCATTAGAAATAATTTATAGATGCAATCAAATCCATTCTCACTGTAAGGGCAGACATATGATCCAGTTCAACTAAATAGTCAATTGGCCGGGCAAAGTTCTTGTTGCCATTAAAGTTGATGTGAAAATTGGTTGCTACTATGATACACACTTTACATTGTATATAAAAACACCTATGACCAGGTGCATTGTATATATCAATACCTATGACCAGGTGCATTTCCAACTCATTCTTATATGATGGGAGCTAGAATTACATCTTAGCTTCATCCCATATTCAGTTGACACTTGTACTTTGGTGTCGATACTACTGGAAAAAATAAATTTTCGTCTCATGATATATATGTCCCTTTTCACATGCTTTATATGAGTCATTACGTCTAACCCTTATTACTTCGGGGTTTTTTCCATTTTTAGTTTTGCTACATTTAGCTTAATTTGAGAAATTTACTTATCTCAATAGGCCAAGAGAATCTCACTACAGATGTCAACCACTTACTTTAGGTTGAATATATAACTAAAAATAGTTCTCTTGTTGTCATACTTCATCATATACTGATTCGTTAGTATCATAGATGAAGTAAAGAAATGGAAATTTTCTGACTCATATCATATTTTGTGAGTTCTTCCACAAAAATTAGAATACATGTAATTTTATTTTCAACGTATCCTTTGAAACTAATAGACGAGCAAGTGGATTACATCCCACAGAACATCCAAATTAAGAGAGAAAATATCAAATATTCAATAAATAATGGTATTTAAGTACTTCTAAACACAAAATGGATACATTGTAATTGAGCTAGTACAACCAATTAAAAAAAAAAAAGCATCATTCAATTGTAGCCGATATCATATTCAAGAGAACAAAATAACATTAAAACCGAAATTCTTAATGATCGAGATCAGCAGTCGTACTTTAAATTGATTGTTTATGAATTTATATTAAGAAAAAAAAAAAGAACTGAGCATGTCTTAAAAGATAAATAAATAAGTCCAGCAGGTATGCAATGTAAAAAAAAGAAAAACACAGTACATTAATCGCATATCTCATATATTTCTTCTCGTTCTATATGCACATGACCGAAACAGACTTGGTCGCGCACAACCAGGAAGAAACTAGAACGGAACGGAACTGGAATCTAGAGCGGTGTCGGAACAGGGATAGACCAAGATGGACGTTTCTTCTTTTTTTTTTCTTCTTTGCGTGATCAGACCCTAGTTAGTAAGTTCGCGAATGATTCGCGAATCATTCGCGAATTTTTCCGTATCACGAATTTTACCGTCTTATTCGCGTACGTTTGCAACTCTGAACCCAAGTCGCGTATTATGTGGCATTCCCGGATTATTCGCGAATCGTTCACGAATTTTACGTATCCCGAATGATGCGTCCGCTTAATTCGCCATAAATTCTTTAGCTTTTACTTTTCAAAGACTCCATTTTTTGGGCTTTACTGCCTCCCGAGCATACACGACCGAATATTAGACGTGTTGTAATTTTTATGAAACAAAAACGACTGAACAAATTTGAAGATGAAGGTGAGAGAGATCTCAAACTCACTAACCAAGCATCTAAACCACCATACGACGTCCTCTTGGATAACCAATGTTGTATATATTATTAATATCATCATATTGAGTTTATTTTTTCCTTAAATAACTCACACATGCATAAAAATTGGTCTATGACCTTATAAATACAAATTATTTGTTATATATAAATACCGAATTTTCAGAGCCGAACTCACATTTACAAATCGAATTATACACGTACGTATGCCGTTCCGAACTAATGACGAATCACGTCCCGTTAACCGAATTTTGAACCAAATTTGGATTTTACAAAACCGTATAATACTCGTACATTTGCCGTTCCGTACGTTTGCCGAATCCCGAATTGCTAACTAGGGATCAGACTCCAACAGATTTTCTCGTGGACGGAATAGTACATGCACGGTCAAATCAATCAAATGATCATAACTCTGATAGTGCTTAGTATCATATTCAGTACCCACTATAAAAGTACAAACGTTCCAAAAATCCACATGGAAGAGAATCATGCAAAAGAAATTGTAACCACAGAACATGCAGACGCATGTGAAGACAAATTATAAACGCAAAAGATGAACGGTAAAAGAAATATAACGGACATCATTTTCAAAAAAAATAAAGTAAAAAAATAAACGGTAAGCTACGATGACTAGCATGGGATATTAGTGTTCCAGAAAATAAGCGCAACATAATGGTAAGGAAGAAGACAAAAGTAAAAGAAAGAACTGAGTGCAATTTCAATCACTAATAATCCGATGACTTCTTGTGAAAGAGTAAATAATGGCAGCATGACATCAGAAACAAAGACAAACAACTTCTTATATTTTCATAATACGGTGCAAACAACAGAGCTTACGTCACAATCACCACCATTACCAAGAGTTTAAGAAAAATAAACAAAGGCATGTGATAAAAAAAAAGGAATAAAACAAATATTTGTGTGATAGTTGATCAGAATCTCATGAGAATTCAAGTAACTACAAATAATCATCATGATAAAATCGCATAGGACAAACTATATAGGACAGATCAGATATATGTACATGGGAGATGATAGATAAAATAAGCATATGTCACAATCAAAAGAAAACACGATTTGTGAACATAAACAACAAAAAATAGTTCCCACGTCAAGGCATGGCACACATCTTTTGTGACATCACAGTTGCAAACATAAAAATGAAATAAAGGACGAGTTTTAGGCATACCTTCTCAGCGTACGATTGAGAGAACGAAAACAAGACGGAAGTACCAAATCCAGATTATGACGGAGCTTTCCGAGATAGTATTGATTGATTTGGTGCGAACAGAAAAAAATAATCCATTACGGCAGGATTAGAGCTCGTGCTCGATAACATTTTACAGTGATAAAGATGAGAATATAGAGAAAGAGAAAGAGTTTCTTATTGATCATCAAATAGGGTTAAATGGAACAATGTCCTTTATATACATGTAGAAGAAAGACCCTATATATAATGTCTGGGCCGCACATCTATGAGCTGTAAAGCATTAAATTTATTTTTTGAGATTACAGTACACGATGAGAAGATCAGACTACAAAATTGATTAAACTTCAATGGAAACCCATACAAAAATGAGGGAATTATAAAATTTTAGATGATCGTGCAAATAAAGTGTAATATAAACGATGATAACTTATAACGGAAGATAACGACTGATATCATAATAATCATATGCATGCAATCAATAACTACATGGAGTGCCCCCTAACTTCAATGGTCCTTCTGTTACGTTATAAACTTTGCATTTACTTGACTTTGGTAAGCTTTTGTTGTACAAAACAAGTACGAAAACGCAAATGAAAGGTTTAGCGGGATCAGACTCGAGCCTGGGTATTGATACCAAACAATATTTTTACCAGACTACGCGTTCTCGAGTTGGGATCCCATTAGGCAGTTGTAAAACTTTACATCGGGTTTACAATCTCTTTTCAGCTCTGAAAAATTATTCCAATGCTGTAGTTTGTCATATCACTTTACAGTTTATCAGAAGAAGACATAAAAATCAACTTGCACTGACCTGTTACTTGTATCCCTTTGCCCACACAGGTAAGGAGTATATCAGAGTACCCAAGCCAAAAGAAGGTAGAATTGTAATTGCAGCATATACATGTGCTCTCCAAGAATGCTTGGTCTGACTCATGGCATAGTACTCAGCCGCGAAAGTAGAAACCGTACTAAGACATCCTAAAAACCCAAATTGAATACCAGTGGTGATCATTTGACAGCTTTGGGTGTTTACCTGCATTCTCCAAACAGACCAAACTCTGTCAAATTAAAGTAATTTTTTAGATGTGCAATGAATCAAGCATTGTTTAGACTTTATAACACTAATAATCAATTTATATTTCTAAGAATGCCCATCTTCCAAACAGAACACGCGGTGATGTTGTGTGCGTAATGATGATCTTACCACTTCTTTCACTGTTGCTAGAGCCGCCATCATAGAAGCAGCAGAAACATTGGCAATTAGGGTTCCAAAAGGTATCCACTTCATCAACCCTTTCCTTCCTAACCCGCGCCCATTAAGTCGAGCCAAGAGCCATCTGATCCACACACCTGGAGGTGCAACCATGCAAGCCAACCACAGATATGAATCATGGGGTTTTCCATCATCAACCCATTTGCTCATCAGTACCCCACTTACACTCCACAACAAACCCAGCACCACTAATAGCACAATCAAAACTGCTATATGCCGGTTGATATCGTCTATCCTCCAGTTGCAGCCCAAACAGGGTCTTTCATTTGGTGAATTTTCTTTGTTACCACGCCGTTTTATCATCCACCTGAATTCTTTTGCCGTTTGAATCCCCAAAATGATGGACATGAAAACAAATATACCTGCCAAAATTTACCAATGACCAGTTAGAATGAAAATGTCATGTAGATGTCGATTAATTTGGACTCGAGCAAAGCTAGAAATCCAGTTAAGTGAATCCTAAAGATGCAAGTAATATAGTAAAAAGTCCACACCAGGCAGTTTGTTGAGCTCTTATACCTACTCAGATGATGGTGGAGTTCACCACTAGAGTCTCCACCAGTTACATAGTATTTTCATCCACGCCAATCATGCATCAGCTTAACCGCCCTATATTAATTTTTCAGTCTCATTCCTATTATCAACAATCTTTTAACACAATCGAGTTCAGGCACACCAATACAGGAACTACATTTATTTTGTCTTAGATAACACGATCAACACTTGTGGAGGACCACTTGCACAATGCAGTGAAATGGAATCACTAATCCATAATCACTTATAGTAGCAACGGTAGTAGTGCAGTTCTGACAAATTACTTAGCAAGACACAGCTTACCTATGAGACACTCTGCTGCAGCCACAGCCCATTTCCCTCTAACAGCGAGGTCCAGCATTTTCTGATTCCATCCGCTGAAAGTGGTGAGACTTCCCAAGTATCCTGTGCTCAATCCAACGGCTATAAAGTCCGAAAAATGGGATATGTCTGGTTTGAAAACAACTCCAAACCAACCCATCAGGAATGAACCTAACTGAAGTATAGTAGAATATATCAAAAGTAGTTAGCATAATCAACTGACCACATATGGAAATTCTACACATCAGACCAATGTAATTAGCGGGACGGAGAAATTTGATCTAGATGAACGTAATCATTTAAATGAGTTCACATCCAAGCAGGAACAGACCCAGGAAGGATAAATTTCCTTTTAAGGCCCGGGCTAGAAGCCTTGATCGAGTAAAAAAAGAAAAAAAATTGGCTTGTGGACTGGGGAGGCTACCCAGGCTAAAGCCCCCTTTAGCCCAGCTGTAGGTCCGTCGCTGCATCCAAGACAAAATCCCTAATTGTCCTTTAATGAGTAATTGTAGAACTAATTGATATTTATTTTGGTGAAGATGATTAGATGGTTTATAGAGCCTCTCCAAGTGAGGCCCACAGACCTTTTCCGCAAACACGTATATACATACAGATAGGTAGACGGATGGAACTAGATGGTTAAAATGAGCATCCTTTACATTCTTCATCTAGTTCAAGTGAGGTCCAACAGACATGTAACCTTTTCTGCACACACGTGTATGTAGAGATGGATAGATAGGTAGATGGATATACATACCATATTAGAGGGAAGATCGAGGTAGAGAGCTGTTTCGTCACTTGTGACTCTAGCGACTGTAGGGCCAAAAAGCTTTTGCAATAAATATCTTGTCAGCATCTGAAAAGTATTACACATAACTCAGAATCTATTGAGTGGATGCCAAAATGCTGAAGCACCATTACTCTCTTACCGAGTGACTTAATTGTATTCATGATTCGAAAGCTTCTACAAACAAATGAAATCTTCATCACAATTCTTTATAATTGGTTATACATATCTCTGCAGCTTCTTTTCTAAAGATTGCATAATTAATAGTAGATCGCACTTTTGATTACTTATCAGCCCCAAATAGCAATTGTTTTTTCAATAAAATGCCAAAGTGGCCGACTACGAGGATTTTCCTCCAGTTCCTCCAAGCATCTCAGATTGTCAATCATTTGTTACAAGCACCATAACTACTAGAAATTACAATTAGATTTTTAATTAACTAATATTGAAAATTTGTGACTGCCAGGGAATTCATTAAAACCAAGAAAGGTTCAGATAATTACCCCCAGAATTCCAAAAACAGCTAGATGGACAAAGTACAAAACATACTCCAGCCAAACGGGCAAGTTGTATGGAATTTCCTGCAAAAAAAAAAAACATTTTTAGATGAACATCAAGAAACATAATCCAGCCAAACAGGCAGGTTGTATGGGTTCTACTGCAAATAAACATTTTTACACATCCTCCGAACCCAATAAACATTTTTACCCAAAAGTTAACTAAATAAAAATCAAGTGAACCCAATAAACAAAGAGATAAATTTACATCGCATCATATTTACAAAGTACTAATATCGAGAGAGAAATATTCAAGGAACAAATAACACGCCAAGGGAAACCAAACACTACTTTCTGTAACTAAGGAGGGAAACCGGTAACGGCTAAAATCAGTTGAATCTGAAACTGTTATTACTTAACTAGTTTTGCGTAGAGGGAGAAAACTAGTAAGTTCCCTTCATGAAGACCTGATTTCAACTTCCTAGCGGTGTTATGTGCACGTCATGTTTTTCTTTTCAGAACACTATTACTAAATGCTACAGATGATACTGCATTTAGTAGAGCCATATCAGAATGGACATAAGCCATACAGATACAAGTCTAATCTCCCAGATCAACTTCTGACTAGATTATTAATGAGTTGACAAACTGGGGAGCCAGGACTCATTTTCGCTTATAAAAGTATGTTCAGTAAGCCATAGGTTGTAAGTTTCTATGCTAAAATACCTAGTCAAGCAATTTATTACCTAGTTATAACAATGTAAAAAGGTCATCTTTGTGTTCTTAAAAGAATTCTGCATGAGAAGTGAAGCTCCATTTTTTAATGTCGATGGTTCTTAGTTCTAAGAGTCACCATCCAGAAGTTCTCAGATTCACATGTCTTATTGTTTTTCATACGGCTCATATTTAATCAATGGAGGAAAAAGAGGTCCTCACCTAGCTTTCGGTTGATTGTTGATTGAGTATTGCTTGAATATAATTATAGCTCGGAAGTACTCGAATTTTATAAGGAAAATTTTTCTGGTTTCTTCACTGTTAAGTAGGGAATGCAAGCCTCTATCACCACCAAGTAAATGCAGTATAATAATGACATGTTTTTAGTGAAAGAAGACTAAGAAAGTTTCGAATTTAATATGTATGTCTTCCTAAGTTCATGGCTTTCCGACCAAGCATTTTATCATGAACGAAATGAGAGTGGCTTAGCACTATGAGAGGCATTGACTAAATCCAAAAACAATATAAACGGTAGTTTCTATTGTTAGTCAGCTCCTTAATTTCACTACTTACACTTTAACATGATATTATCTCTAGTATTAACATACCTTACAGCTAGATTAACAACACACATTATAAAGTAGAATATCTCGCGCAGCTCCATATTGTGAAAATGTAAGACTTCAAGATGGTTAGAAACTTTACCTTATGTTGAAACAGATTAAAAAGTCCAGACATTCTATAACATAATTAACATCCTATATAGAGAAAACAGTTGATAGAGAGTATAAAGAGATACAAACATAGCATGAAGACCATACTAGTTTATGACTAGGACTTCTACTTCTATCTCCTCATGCTTAAAATGATGAACAAGATCAAAATTTTCTTTTTATTAAGAGGCTACAAGAGAATCCTTGTCATGTTTACCATGTTTCTCTCTAACTTTTCCATCATGAGTTAGATAAACACCTCAATACTCATTAAGCTACATAGGACACCTCATAAACTACGTGTGACTATAAACAGGATTTAAAACAGGATTAAAACCATGAATCTTACCTTAATGCAGATTATCTAACCCACATTTTAACTTAACTAAGAGAGGATTAGCTTAACCGAAACATGATTTGTTCTTAAACCATAAAAAGCCAAAATCTATAGCTTCAAATTCTGTTGCACATAGCTAGATTTTACCAAAAACCTTCCAGCAAATATCCCTATTACCCAAAATTCTTAGGTCTCGATGTTTGGGGACGGTGCAGAAATAAGTTAACATTTTAGACGTGGACACTTAATAGGTTACTGCAGTGAGCGTCAATGCATATTGTGCGGTTCCTAACAACAACAAAATAAAAAATAAGAAAGATCGGTGCGATAAGCCTTTCTATCCTTATATACTGTAGGTGTCAGTCAGCCTATTGGGACCCTCCCGGCAATACTTTATATCATTACAATTTATGAGCTGTGCTGTAATGCTTAGTAAAGTAAAAACATATCACCAGGAAAGAGACGAGGAACTGACTTGGAAGTGTTGGCTTGATTTCTGCAATGATCCACTCTGATTCCCATCTCTTGCGCATAAGAAACCATCAGTGGGAAGTGGAGATACAATCTCTGACGTGAGTGGAGTGACGGGGGACTTGGCGCTTATATCATTTGTATTCTGCAACCAACAACCGTTGTTTTGCAGATATTGCTCCTCATGTGGTGGTGCAAATCCACTTTCAAGAAATACTAGATTATCCACAGAGAACCACCGACAACTACCGCTCTCACTATGCATTTTGCTTTGTATTACCCGATCACCAATATCTCCTGCCTGGGAAGCAATTTCTTCTTCACACTTGTCGTCTAACAATTGAATACTACCACCACGCGAGATACTTAGAGAATTTCTTCTTGAAGAAGAACTCATACTCCTAAAGATATATGATCCACTTCGTCGTAGTTCACTGGGATTACTTCCATGATTACTGTAGTTCTCTTGACCAAGACTGATTCGAGAAGATCCATTAGCAGTTTCCAAATTTGTAGAGCCCCCAGAGTTCTGAACGAGCCCATTATTGGTATCTCCTTGATTCATGGTTCTCAGAATGAATCTCCAAACTCACTGCAAGTAAGATACCAAATCCACTAGTTACTTAGGCTGAAATGTAAAGTGCCTATGTAATGAATATAATAAGCATATTTCTAAACCAAAAAACAAAACAAGAAATAACAAGAAGGGAGGTCTTCAAACAGAAACAACTAACATCACTACATTTTTAACAGAAGATGAATTAATAAATAAAGAACACACATCTGCCGGTAGCAATGAACAAGCGAAATGAGACAACCATCCATCAACTTATAGATAAACGGAACCCGATTTTACGAAACATAAAAACTGAAACAGTAACGAGAAATACACCAAATTACTGAGACTCTTTCAACTGAAACAGTAGTGGAGGGGGTAAGGTATTTGGTTCGCAACACAAATTGCATTAAAAAGTATTCGCCTGGTCGTCAAATCAAACAGCATGCATGCAATTACGTGAAGGGTTTCGATAGTGGGATTGATTATTTATGCAAAGAATTATGCAAGAATAACTGATTCATAACCTTAACAATAACGAATAACAGCTCAAAAAGAATTGATTAAAAAAAAAAACTCCAGGCTTAGAGATGTAAAAAGGAAATCAACACTTTACAGTTTTTATTTCTAAATAAAACGCACTTTTGATATTAAGCAAATCATGAAATTTCAGTAAAGTAATGTATTTAAATGAAACTATGAATTTTCTTTTAACCCAATCAAAATTTAGATATATGCATCAGAACAGAGAGAGAAAAGGGATCCCTCAACCTTTTCTGGAAAAGGTATTGGTATTTTGTAATATTTCTTAGAAAGAAAGAAAAAAATGAAATTTCAATTTCTAATTCTCTTCGAATCATTATTAAGCTCCAAACTAAGAAGAAAGTTAACTAATAATTAAGAAACTAGAACTAAAATCAATCTTCATGAAATTATTATCAAATAATTAATAGGTATAAAATTATTATTTACCTTATTCTAAAACTGTTGAGCTGTTCTAAACCCCAGAGACCCCATTTCCAGCGCGAGAGAGAGAGGTATAAAGATGGCAAACCAACGATGATTCTTCTCCTCTTCCTGCAATATTTTTTAGTTTACAAAAAAGAAAAAGACTTTCATATTTCCACCCAGAAATACAAGAGGAGAGCTCCCCAGCTAAGGCTGGTTGGTTGTTTTGCTAACTCATTACATCCGAAGTAAAAATCCTTTTTTTTTTCCAGGTAGGTCAAAGCTGTGTTAACCCTAATTACAAGCTGGTTTTTTCTGGTGTGGAAATGGAACAAATACCCCCTCCTTTTGTTTTTTTCTTTAAAACGCTCAAGTTGGATCCAAGCCCCTACTTTAAAGCCAGCCAGTTGCATTAGCCCACTTCTCGCCCCAATCCATCAAACCCAACTAAAACAAACCTTTAGGGTGGGGATTAAATCTCTGACTTCCTCGTTAATGAAGTTGATGGAAAACCACTGAGCTATAAGTTTGGATCCTGATTACAGGCTGTTATTTGTAGCTTATTCCTTCCCTGTCTGCAAGATGCATTCTCTCTTAACCAAAATTATAAGCAATAGACCTGACAACGTCAAAATTTGCACAAGCAACTATCCATATATGACTGATATTCCAAAGTAGATTTCTGCTAGCACATGCTTGAATTTCTCGGTGAGACGAATCAAAGCGCATTAACGTACGCACGAACCCCATTACACAGCCCAGTCCAACCTAATAATAATAGCAAACAATCATGTCAAGTAATTTGTTTTGTATCCTAAATTAAAGTTGACAGCACCTAGGTATTCAATGGCTACATTCATAGCCACAATTCCAGCACCAACAAGACCTGGACTGTCAAATGCAACACCATCGCAACATAGTACCACTTCAGCAGGTGGATACCAGAAGTACTCAATTAGAGATATAGTTTCTACTCTTCTATTTGAAGTAAAAATCATCACTATATAGTAACAACAACGCTATATATTTATTTTATTTTGAATCCAATCAAATATGTGCCCAAAAAACCAGGTACAAAGCTATACATGATTCAAGTTCTTCCGAGGCAAATATATGATCCAACTTAGACACATAACCATACACATACATGAAAAATGAAAGGAACTGATAACTAGCGATGAGTCATATTTGGATTGAAAGACAGACCTGAACAAACAAGTTGTTAACTATTATATACTTTGAATTTTGACAAAAAGTTTCTAATGATTACATCACTAACCACGCAAGATTTAATTTCGTTTCCCAAACAACTACATCACTCGAAAATACTATAAGATTTAAAATTAACTTTATTTTGATGATTACTTTCAAAATTGCTTGTATTTGTATATGGTCGTGAAATTATTAATAATATCGTAATTATGCAAGCGATTTCATCTTAGGGATAATTTCACTTAATTTTGGATTCTTTTATCGTAAACTTGGATATGTGTCCAGCGTACGGCGTTTTTTATTATGAAAAAGCGGGGGTCTAACAACCACACCCAATATTTCGCTTAGCAATCTGTATGGACTAACTCCAATATACTTTCAAGGGAATCAACTAGACAGTCAGACTCAATCTTAAGAAAAGTATATCCAAGAGTTATATCTCTATTTCTCAATTCAATCTGCAATCAAACAAATAAGATTTTGCGAGCCCGATTGAATATAAGAAATAACTTTGACGATATCAAAAACCAATATCCAAGTGTCAATCAATCTAATCAACAAACAAAGGTTGGATTCATAATTGATTGAACTTACGCACAACCTGTGATATTTCAATTATATAAACAAATATAATGCGGAAAAGAAATAACACAGACACCAGAAATTTTGTTAACGAGGAAACTGCAAATGCAGAAAAATCTCGGGACCTAGTCCAGTTTTGACAACCACACTGTATTAAGCCGCTACAGACATTAGCCTACTCCAAGTTAACTTCGGACTGGAATGTAGTTGAGCGTTGACCAATCTCACACTGATCAAGGTACAGTCGCGTTCCTTACGCCTCTAGAACCACGGCGGATTCTGCGCACTTGATTCCCTTAGCTGATCTCACCCACAACTAAGAGTTGCTACGAACGTCGTGAAGTCTAATGCTCAACTACACTTTCTATCCTAATCAGAGACTTAGTTATAAGTAGACTATAAATAAAGACTTATAATTTTGACAACTAAAATTGACAAACAAGCTTGAGATAGCAACGCTTGTGAGTTCGACCGAACAATGCTCTAACAGATTAACTATCGCAACCTATTGTTAAGGGGCTTTGGATGTCAAATACATCTTATGGTGTAACTCTGATTTGTTTGAAGTTCTTTCTCAATAAGCGTAAACGTCTGAGTCCAAAGCTATATATTTTCATCTCATGATATTCGACATGGTTTTCGGATGAACGTTCACCTTTTAATTTTGCTTTCAAGATTTTATGTGGCTTGTGAAGAAATTTGAAAGTGAAGGTACTCATCATGAGTATCATGTGAATAGTTGTTTTTTTTTACATCCATTTTTCTTTTTGCTGGTAAGAGTTTTTTATTATGAGAAAGCACTTAGATTTTTTGACGATCAGAGTGCTACAGTTGTGCATTCAGAGTTTCGACGGATAATTGATGCTCACATTAAAATCCTAATGAGGCAATATGTCGGAGTAGCTGATGAGCATAATCCTTATTATTCTTAGTAATCTTGCTTTGTCGTTTTTCGTTTTTTCTCGGACGCAATGATGCTCTTCCTACTTTGTTCTATCTAGAATTTTGCTTCTTGGGGTTGTTTTGGGAAATCAGTGAGATGCCTTTTTTTCGGGGTGGGGGATGTCTTTTCTTTGATTCTTTTTTAAAATTCACTTTTGAAGTTGTTTTTTATTTTATTTTATGGAAAATATTTTTCAAAAATTTTTGCACATTTATTGCACTATAAATTTTATGCAGACGTTTATTCCTAGGAGTATACGCAAATGCAACTCATAAGCGTAACTTATCTGAATATAAATATGACGCATAAATGTAACTATGATCTATAAGTGTAAATATTTCTTTCGAATATCTAAACTATACTTCGTAATCCAGTATACCAAAGTTGTATAAAATAACTAGTATACGCTTCCTTGACATTTTGATCATAATGAAATGAGCAAGTCACCAATACTATAAATACATAAATATACTTTGAGTGTTATGTTTTAAATCTAAACGACTTGAAAGAAACGTAGATAAAAACGGAACAAGTCAAGTCTGTGTTACTAACCTCGAACGGAAGGATAATGTGTTCGTTGATGCCGATACATATTCAAGTTCTTCAGAGTAACACGAGGGAGTCTCAACACTTTTATTGTTCCTAGTCTAACATAACGAAGTTGACTCTAGTAATCTAATCAAGCAACTTCGAGTTTTGGAGCTAAAATATGATAATCAAACTTGACATACCAACGCTTAGTGGTTTCAACCGAGCAATGCTCTAACAACAATTTCATTTACTAATTTCTTGTATAAAATTTATTTGCAAATATTTAGTATTTTCAGAATTGGTAGTCTTGTTTCCAAATAATCATTGGTCGTAACTCTATAAACAGGGACTCTTGTAGCTTACAAATTCATTCTTTGAACACACACCTCGGGTATTTACGTGAGAAAACCAACTTGTTAAAATGATAAGAGTAATCTAATTAGGTGAAACATTTTGAGCTGCCTTCGACTAAAGTCTTCTTTGGGATCAAGAAGCCTCTAGACTTATCGTTTGTGGAAGTTAGATTTGTTGTTTAGCTTTCATTGTTTATTATTTGTTACAAACTAACAATATAGTTATCTTCAATAGATCAAGTTTGTTTTTTCCATGGTCCTTATATTCTGATATAAGGTCACTCAAGTTTGTTTGAAGATTTGAATACTGCAGATTTAAGTGATTCTATATTCGTGAAATATAAATATTGATCAATCAATGTTAATAGAATTTGTTATGTGTGTTTGATTAATAGTAGAATCAAAGTTGCTTGCAGCGATTACTTGAAGATTAAAATTAAATACTTGAAGACTTTTCTTTTTGGTTCTAGTATTTTATTACTTCTTGCGAACTGATTCTATGGGATCCACAAACAGTTTATCTTGATACAAATAAGACTTGTTGAAGATCGAATAAAATATCTAGTTGTATTGATTTACTTGTGAAAAGATGAGGATACCCAAATACACCACAATCTTTTTGTTTTAAACTATAAGTCTGATACCAAGTGTGATCGTTTATGGACAAAGTCGAGATAATACAACAACTTGATATTCACTTGACAATAGTTATGGTACAAGACCATTGACTATAGGATCAATGTCAAGTGATTAGGATTAACGTACAAGCGTATTTACTTTTAATTATAATTGCGGAAAATAAAAGTAAATAATACACACAAGATTATGTTAATGAGGAAACCACAAATGAAGAAAAACTCCGGGACCTAGTCCAGTTTTGAATACTCTCAGAATTAAGCCGCTACACAAAGTACAATGCCAACTTCGTATAGTTGAGACCGAGTAAACTACCCCTAGTTACTTAGTTCCATCAGTATCCCTGCGTTTACGACCTACCGATCACGCACGTGAATCTCAAGAAAGAAAATCAATCTTGAGTTTCTTTACCGATGTAAAGTCTTAAGCACTCAACTCCTTTTGATCGTCTTCCAAGAAGTAAAGGAACAAAGTTGTTTGGTATCTACTACAGTAATTGATGAACACGCAAGTGTGACACATTTTCACCCATAAATACACTAGCTGGGACTCATTTTATCACTAATAAACTTGTTTGTAGGTGTTTTTGGGAAAATAAACGTTTTTAGAAGAATCAGCTCGAAAAATTGTTAAAGGCACCTCCGGAGGACAGTTGTTATTCGTACTTTCATTGTTGGCTAAGAGGTACTCAATTACTAAGGGGCGCCCTAATTGCTATTCACACCCCAAGGCACCCCATCTACTAAAGGCACCCACGTTTTGGTTAGAGGCAGCCTTTTCTTCCCCGTTTGAATTTGTTTTTGGCGGGAAAATTATTTGATGAACAACAAACTCGGAGTTATTCACTGGATTAAAACCGAAGAGTGATGATTGGACCTTTCTTGATTATTTTGATTGTTATGGGCCTATTACGGGTAAACAGGGCCCGTAAGAGTTTCACTGTCAAAGAAAAAAGGAAATTCACGTGGATTTGGATTAATACAGGGAAGTCAATATTAGGGATTCTGTTGGAAATATTTTTGGTACTTACGTGAGTTCTACTTCTGCTGAAACAAATATTAAACGTGAAGGAAGTGTGCAGGTTTCCATCCTACGCGTGAGAAGATAAACAAGAAAGAAAATATTCACCGAGTTCTTCACAAGGCTGAGAGATCTCTAGAAAAGATTTAGAAGATATTCTATAAGATTTGTCCGCAAGATTTGATTAGGATTGACATGTTTCCACTAAACAAGGGTGGTAATTGCGTTGAAATCAAAAAGGGAAGGATATTTTATCGTTTGGAACAAAACAGGGCAAGGAAGATATTCACGGGTTTCTGTTATTTATCTTTGGAAGATTTTGCGCATTAATGGGAGAAGATATTCTGTCAGACTTGGTTTTATTCTCACAGGAAGTTTGGAAAGTTTAACAACCAACAAAAGACGCGTGAAGGAGGCAAGAAAGGGAAGAAAATATCTCGAAGATATATTCTTTTACTGCCGAGTAATGGAAGAATTTTTGGAGTGATTGAGCGATATTTCTTGGTTCTGCTGGCTATATAAAGAGTGTTGTTGTTTTATAGAAGGGTATCGAGAGTTGGGAGTTTGTAACGCATGTTTAGCGGTTTATATTATTTTTCTCCTTTTCTTCATTGTAAACACCATTTGAGCTATATAAAAAATATTTTGAGAGTGTCTACATCCTGAGTAGCTAAACCCCACACTGGGACGATGGAGGAAGCCGAATTTCATACATGGGTAAAATTATTTTATTCTCTATACGACTTCTGCACTAATTAAAATAGAATTATGATTTTGATTAATTAGTTGTCATTTCATTTGATGGGTCATGCTTTCTTAGATGTTTTGATGTCCCATACTTAGGATTTACAACTAATATTTTGAGAATCTATCTTGGCAAAAATAAGAGTCCATGTTTTTTATTTATTGAGCTAGAATTATTGAAGAATAAGTAATTGAACTTGATGAATGAATTCGGTGAAATCCTAGTCGCAGTAACTCTCGCTTTTATTTATCATTTTCATTAAATCTTTAAATTTAATCTTCACAAGTCTTAGAGTTCGAATCTTTATTACTACAACAACAATTAAAAATCACACCAGTAATATTTTAGAAAAAGATATGTTGAGTTATGACAAAGGCTCTACCGTTTAAATAAGTAAACTCTTTTGTCGGGTAAGATCAATTTGATTCAGTAACATAGATTCAAATTCACAACTATCAGATTCGGATATTAAAGAATACCACCAAACAATAGTTGCCTATCTAAACGACTTTATGATCAGAAAAATCTAATCTAAGTCGGACCCCATCCGATCAAGATGTGTGCGC
This sequence comes from Papaver somniferum, assembly GCF_003573695.1. Classification (NCBI taxonomy): domain Eukaryota; kingdom Viridiplantae; phylum Streptophyta; class Magnoliopsida; order Ranunculales; family Papaveraceae; genus Papaver; species Papaver somniferum. The sequence continues at coordinate 40,398,880 of NC_039368.1, forward strand.
AAATCACGAGATATAAAAACCAATCAGAAAAAAATGTTTTTGTCTTCAAATCTTCAATTGCCTTCTTATTTACCTGCATAACACAAACTTGAATCCACTTATGATCGACCACACACATAATGAAGTCTATTAACAATGGATGATATCACAAGTTGTCTTTAGATCTAAAAACAGTTCTAAAGATCCCGTCAATACTTTGATCTAGTTTGAGTGACCCATATATCATAAGAGAAGGCTCTCAAGAATGATCAAACTAGGTGAAATTAAAGTTTCAACAACCGTTAGTCAATCAAATCAATAATCATAAACTAAAATAACAATGCAATTATCTAGCTTCCCACCAACGGTACTCGTAGAGCTTTTTAATCCCACAAGAGTCTTTAAACGAGTGGTTGTAAGATATTTCTCCTAATTAGGGTACTTTCCTCTCCGGATAGACGGCTCCACTAGAAACAACACAAATGAAGTTTGTATGCCTCTTAGGATAGTTTGCAAGAAATGCAAACTCAATTATTTATAAACCAAGATTGTTTGGACAATAAAGAAATTCCAAAACCGAAAATATTATCAAGATATGTAATAAGTACCTACTTCGGTTTACCTATTTCCAACTAATATCCAACCTGTAATTCTGAAATCTCTCATTAGAAAATATGTAATATTAGTTTATAACTTAACTAATATAACTTTCCAAGAGATTTGTTTTGACTTGCTGGAAAATCAAAAGCATATAATCGAAAACTCTCAATTAAAATATTCTCAATATTTCGGATTGGGATCACCTTGAATATCAAGGAATATCTTTGGACAATAAAAGATAAGATTTGTATTCATGTCCAAATTATGTCGACATCTGGAATTTTCCTAATTAGCAAACCTAATTCTAAACTCACACAAAACCATAAAGTATTATGTGATTATGAAGGATCGGTTTTGCTATTGGGACCGGTTTTACCATGATTCCTAACACAAGTTAAGATCGGTTCTACCAAGTCTCCCAATATAGGTAGGGATCGGTTCTACCAAGACCCTCAATATAGATAAGGATCGGTTCTACCATGACTCCACCAATATCTCGGAGCGGTTCTACCATGTATCCAAAAATAGGTAAGGATAGGTTTTACCAAATTTCTCAATATAAGTCAAGATCGGTTCTAACTCATATCCCAAACTAGGTAAATGTCGGTTTTACCATAATTCCCAACATAAGTCAAGATCGGTTCTACCAAAGTTATTACTTAGGTTCGAATTGGTCATCCAATTGATTCTTCAATGAAAACCGGACTAAAACGCCTATTTATTTCCTTTTGGTTACGAAACAAGTTTCGTATATGTACTTCCTTTAAACATATGTAATCAAACATAGTTTCCTAGGATGAAATCATACCTATATCAAATATACAATCAAGTAACGAGTTACATAGATTATGTGGATGTGACATTTATAAAGTTCAAAAGATAAACGTTATACTTAGTAATCAGATATTCATCCTTGACACTTTGATCATACTAAAATATTCAAGTTTAATACTAGAGTATTAAATATAACCTCACATCTTATGTTTTCAATCTTAAATGACTTGAAAGCAACTATAAGAATGGAAACAAGTCATGTCAATGTCATAATACCTCAAGTGGAAGGATGATGTCTTCATTATAGTCGATACGTCGTCTTCAGGTATTCAGATAAATATTTGTGTGTCTCAACAATCCTAGACTTTCTAGTTTAACCCAAACGAAGTTGGTCTCTAGTACATTTAAACAAGCGACTCTAATTGAGTTCTGATAATAAAATATGACAACCAAACTTGACATACCAACGTTTGGTGGGTTCAACCGAGAAATCTCTAACAGCTTGGATAGATCTTGTTCATCAAGATTGATTATTTTGATAATCATTGCCTTTGTTTGATCCTTAGAATAAGTAGTTTATTGACATAAACGGAAGATTTCCTTATTCTGCTTTATAACTAATCTAAAGATTAATTTGGGTGATCCATAAGTCAGTTGGTTAAAAAAATAAATTTAGTTATTTGTTGTTTCGGGTTACGATCCGAACAAGTTGAGAGCAGAAGTCTTCACAATGGTGAACCAACTCAAGATAGTGGACTTTGTCTTGGGATTCATGCACGTAGGCCAGATTGGTTGTAGGCACAGGGATACTAAAGAAATTGAGTAATGAAGTAGTGTTTACTTTGTCTCAACTATGCGAAGTTGCAATAGTTAACTTGTATAATGGCTTAGTTTTCAGAGTATTCAAAATTGGACTAGGTCCCGGGGGTTTTCTGCCGAACAGGTTTTCTTGTTAATCAAATATTTTGTGTTTTTGTTATTTAATTTACTTCATCATCATATTCTTTATATTTATAATTAAAGTAAATACACTTGTATGTTAATCATCTTGGTAACAGTCCCCTAATTAGCCCGATCTGAACTTTCACTATTAAAAAGAACACCTTGTTGAAATAATCTTTTGGTCATTATTGTTTCTATAAGATTATATAACGTGTATATACATAGATTTATATCGAAAATATTGTGGTGTACTTGGTACCCTCGTCATTTCAGTGACGGCTAAAATTCGACTGACACAACAAGCAAAACTTTAGACAAATAAGGCAGGTAATGATAGACACATTTATGTGTCTATTTTGATCTCAATTATGTGTATTGTTAGTGCTCGATTTGATAGTTATTTGATTATTTTATGTTTTTGTACGTGTATTTGGAGAAATAAGCTTTTGCGGGAAAATTGGCTTGAAAAGTGGTATTTGCACTCGTGTGAGAAAATTAATATTCGGACTCTCAGTTTGGATAAGGGGCACCCAATTAATAGGGGTACCCTCTTTGCCGCATGCTATTTACATCCCATCACAAAATTGGGGGAGGCTATCTTCTACGTTTTGAATTTTCAAAATTGGCGGGAAATGAGTTCTTTCACAGGGCAGATTAAAGTTTGGATTTGTGGAGGTTTTGGACGAGATTCAATCGCCAGAATTGGGTTCAATGGACCTGTTTGGACTTAACAGAGATGCTATGGGAAATTTCTTCGATCCAATTGGGCTGGATAATTGGTTCTCGTGAAACAGAGGAGGATTAATATTACGTGAAATGTGCAGCTCAACTGTGTGTATTTTGATGGATCGTATTGGAAGAAATTGGGTCGGATGGAGTTGTAGCGACAAGTCAGCGATGAATGACGTGTTTTGAGAGTTAAAAGAAGAAGAAAATCTTCGTATATTTGGTAGAAATCTAAAACAGGCAGAGAACAAGATATCATGTAGTTTTATGTTATTGATGGAAAGATACGTGGAAGAATTGAGGAAAGAGGTACTCTATGAAGATTTATTTCTATTGAAGAAGCTTTGACAGGCCAAGCAGAGACGCATAAAGGTCAAAACAGGGAAGAAATCCCGTGGCTTGGCAAGAAATAAGGAGGTATTTTTGGAGATTTCGTGGAGATTTAATGAACCTGATGCATATATAAAGGCTGGAGAGGAGTCAGACAAGGGTTATCAAGTAGTTTTGGGGTGAAGGCAGAGGCTAAGGGACGAAGAATCAGAGCTACAGAAGTTGTTGTTGCTGCTGCACTTTCAGGAGAAGAAGAAGACGAAGAACAAAGGCCTGTCAAGGTCAGTCACGGAGAACTGTCGCATATCAACGGCAGAATCAACAGTCGTTCCTGTAGTAGTCTTATTATCTCTGTAATCATTGTAACATACTGTTTGTAACGCTTATAAGCGTTGCGATTGAGCTGCTCTCTTCTTTTTCATATATTTCTTCAATAAAAACACCTTTTGAGCCATGTTTCTATCTTTTGAGAGTGTTTTCACCATGAAGAGCTAAACCCCAACACTGGGATGACAGAGAAAGCCAATTCTCATCATTGTGGTAACTTTATTTAATTCTTTTTATGACTTTTGCATTCATATAAATTGAATTACGATTTTAAATTAATTAGATGTCATTTAGTTTGATGGGTTATACTTAGATTTAGTGTTTTGATAACTCATGCTTACCATTTACAATTAATGTTTTATAAAATCTACCATGGCAAATATTAAGAGTCAATAATTATTGTTTTTGCAGCTAGAATTGTACAAGAATTAATATTGAACCATAGAATAAGAATTTGGTGAAATCCTGATTCCCAGTATTCTCTCAATATTGTCATTATCTTTTGTTTTATTTACTAGATTAATTAAGTATAAAATAAACTTCACAAGTCCGAGAATAAAACCCTTTCTTACCGCTTGTAAAACTACATAAAGTAACACCAATTTATAAATAAAAATGACAAAGTTAACTGATCGTTATTACTGGCCTAGGTATCCAAAGTATTTTCTGGGAATGACACCCGAATTTGCAGATGAACTTGACTAGGCCAAAACAATGAAAAATGCAATTTTACTTAATGTTTGTGAATGTTGTCATTGTCAACATATGCTCATGTGTCCCACTATGAATTTGGTTTAATGTGTTTTTGAGCTTTACATATGTTAAGAGAAATTTTCCAAAACAAAATGCTCATTAAATTAAAAAAATAAAGTAAGTTATAACTTCTTCTTTTTTGACAACCAACATATTTTAAATCATTCAAATTAAAATAGTGATTACATGTTCTCTTACATGAATAACAAAAAAATCAAAATACGATAAAATCAAAACCTTGATACCATTTAAGATATTAATTATAAGTAAATCGCGAAGATAAAGAACAATAATCCACAAAGATACCCAATTTTTGTATGTGTGGAACGATTAAAGATAAGGTAAACCGGAATCAAACTCAGACCATTTAATATGACTGTTTTTTTCTTTGATAAGTGATAGGTGTAGAATACACCGTTAATTATTATCTACTGGTTATGCTTTCTTTGCTATTTTTCTTGCAAATTGTGTATTTTACGCGTGTTTTTGAGTTATTAGGTACTCTGGAGTCGCACGGAGATAAAGAAGAAGAAATCACCCCATTTGAGTAAAAAGGGCAAAATTGTCATTTCATGGGCGAACATTATCTGGAGCCCAGTCAAGGTTAAGGGGAAACTCTGTTTGGAGGAGTACTAAACACAGACCAACTGAAGATAAGGGGTTGTGGTGGGGCGTATGCTGTCGTGGGGTGTCGATATCCATCCCCTAATAAAACCCAACCCTAGAATCGAGAGATATTTCTCCCATTCATCATTTTCACCTGAATTGAAGAGAGGAAAGAAAAGCAGCTGTGACTGGTGCTGGTAATACCAGATCGAGAAATTGATAAAAGATAAAGATTAATGGAAGAGATGGTGTTGCTGCTCTGAGATAGGTTTCTATCTCAGTATGAAATTGAAAGAAGATTCAAATCGCAAGAAAGGGGATCTGGGATTCGAATTCAAATGGGATTTAAGATAATTGAAGTAATCCGGAGTGATTTGTGATGGAGGAGACGGGTTGAGAAGCTCAGATACAGAGATGGGTACTGCTGTTTAAGAAGAAATAGAGACTGGGTTTTAAAATCATTGAGTTTGGAAGGAATTGTTGATGCTGTCGTGACTGAAATTAGGAGATGGGTTTGAAAAAACCAAGGGAGGATTCTCATGGGTTGATGCTTGTTTGAAGCTGCAAAACAGGAGTTGTGTTGATGATGCTGTTGAATTGGTTTCTAATGGGAAATGGGACTGAGCTGCAGTGAGTCAAGAAAAGTTATTGATGTTGTTGGTGATAATCTGTGAGTAATAAAAAGTGGAAAATAACATAACTTGATTTATTGTTTTGCAACAAAAAAGGATTCCTTGATCTAACTTCTCTTATTGATTTCAACTTAAACTTTTGATTGCTTTATTTACTTTCTTTTTCTTTTCAAAACCAAACCAATACCCCCCCTTTTTGTGACAATTAAGCAACTAAAAACTCTTGCTTCTCGTGGGAACGAATTTGACTACATTATATTACTTGTTAATTAGGTAGTAAAATATTAAATAATTTGTTTTGGTTACGACACGCATCAAATTTTGGCGCCGCTGCCGCGGAACAGCAGACGATTTTAGTTGTTTTATTTTTCTTTTTGCTTTATTCTTGGTTTGTTAGATTATATATCGTATCTAAATTAGTTTTCGAGAATTTTGTTTCAGGTACTATATCTTTGGTGAATGCTTAAAGGGGGCAGACCGAGTCCAATACGTCTTCGATCCGGCATTCAACTAAAGGATTTCATTCGAGCTGTTAACACTCCGCTTCCTTCTTCTTCATCAAGTGAGTTCGCATATTCGGACATAGAGGAAGAAGCAATGGGTGATCGTACACACAAGGACCTAGCTTCTACAAGCTCGACACACAACAATGGTGTATCCAAACTAACTCAACCTTCGAGATCAAGCCGGGGTTGATTAGAGAGTTAGTAAAGTTTCATGGCATGATGAATGAAGATCCAAACAAACATCTTATGGACTTCTCTACCATAGTCATGGCCATGCTTCCACCAGAGACTAATGCGGATGGAGCAATGTTGAAAGCTTTTCCGTTCTCTTTGGCGGGTAATGCTAAGGAATAGTTGTATTATTTTCCTTCGGGTATTATCACAACATGGAATGGGATGAAGAAAGTTTTCCTCGAGAGATATTTTCCTGCATCAAAAGCTACTCAAATTCGCAAGAATATTTGTGGGATGAAGCAAAATGTCGGAGAGTCATTGTATGAATGTTGGAAGCGATACAAGAGATTAGTAGCAAGTTGTCCACACCATCAATTCAGTGACGTCATGATACTCCAATACTTCTACGAAGCTCTCCAACCAAGTGATAGATCTCTTCTTGACTCCGCAGGTGGTGGTGCACTAATGAACAAGACGTTGACCCAAGTGATAGATCGATTTAAAGTATGGCTGCAAACTAGCAACAAACACAAGACAAGAACCAATGTTTAGGCGAGTGCATGAAGTTAGTGATTCATCATCACACCTTGATCAAAGGATGAGTAACATGGAGATAATGATGCAAAGGATGGTTGCGGTTATCATACCTTCATATGATGAAGATTTGGAACAAGTAAATGCTTTGTTTCCAAATCAAAAGCCAAGGTACGATCCACACTCCGATACTTACAATCCCAGTTGGAAGGATCACCCTCACTTTAGTTATGTCAACAAGCAAGCGGAGGCTCCTAATCCATATGTGCAACAAGGTGGTTTCCAACAATCACGCTTCCAACCTCAACAATAATTCCAACCACAACAATTCAAGGAGCGTGATTCTTTGAGTGATGACAAGCTCAATGCGTTAATGCAAGGTATGCAAGGTCTTACTTCTATGCTACGAAAAAACCAACAAAAGACCGATTCGGCTATCAAGGCTTTGGTAATTCAAGTGGGGCATTTTGGCGATCGATGTGAACCTATTGAAAGCTCAAGCATCCATAAAGCTTCCTTCACAACCATTTGTGAATCCAAGAGATATTGTTAATGCAATTTCCATGAGGAGTGGAAAAAAAGTGGAGCAACCAAATCAACAAGATAAGGTGCATGAAGAGTTAGTCGAAGACAAAGAGGAAACCACACCAAAGGATAATTCCAAGGAACCGGTTCCTACTTTCACAATTCCACCCCCGTTTCCTAGCCTATTTGCTAAGTCGAAGAAAGAGTTGGAATACAAGGATATTTGGGACATCCTTAGGAAAGTACAAGTCAATATTCTACTCATTGAAGTTATTCGACAAATTCATCGTTGTGCAAAGTTCTTAAAGGAGTTGTACATGAAGAAGAAAATATTGAAAGGGAGTTAAGTCATGAGTATGGGGGAGAATGCTTCAGCGTTCATTCTCAAGAAACTCCCACCTAAATTAGAGGACCCCGGTAGTTTCACCATACCTTGCACAATTGGTAAAACAAGGTTTACTCGAGCTTTGATAGATTTGGGAGAATCGGTTAATGTTATGCCTTCCTCGATTTATGATTCTTTAAATCTTGGTCCTCTTAAGGAGACCGGAGTAGTTCTTGAACTTGCTAACGGATCTAATATTTACGCGAAAGGGATTGTTGAGAATGTTTTCGTGCAGATTAATGAGCTTGTATTCCCGGCCGATTTCTATGTCTTAGACATGAATGATGAAAACTCTCCGAAGTCTACACCTTTGCTATTGGATAGACCATTCTTAAGCACCGCTGGAACGAAGATTGATGTCCAAAATGGAACCTTGACTATGGAGTTTGATGGTGCAGTCATCCACTTCAATATCTTTGAGACAACGAGATACCCAAGTGCTGTGAAGTCATGTTTTCCCGCTAAAGAGATTGATGCGGGCTAATGAATCATGCAAGAGCTAAGTCGGGTCGAGGACGTTAAACCAAGCGCTTCATGGGAGGCAACCTATAGGTTTTGTATTTCTTATCCTTTTGCTTTTTATTTATTTTTCTTGTTCCATATCATGTTAGTATTTCCCACCTTGACTTTACTAGAACGATTCAATTACATTGAGGACAATGTAAGGTTTAAGTGTGGGGGAGTGGTTAAGCATATTAAAAAAAAATTTGCATAAAACCTCCAACTTTTAGAGATTTTAGAGTCACTGGCATACTTCTAGGTATGTTTACATAGAGAATTCTGACCGACATAACTCAACTTGGAAGTGTTAGGGAACTACGTTCGGATTTCTTGCTTGTCAGAGTGTTAAATAATGGATTTAATCATGCCGATGATGCAAATTAGGAGCATGGAGAAATGCATTATTAGAGTTGTTGATCAATCATTAGTGGAGATTACCCGTATTTATATCATGTGAGGCACCGGACAAATTTTCTTTGTAGCGGACTAAAAAAGCTTTATTTTGAGTGTGTGTCACCGTACGTTAATTCTGGGTAGAATTGTGAGCTACCCAACCTCCCACCAATAGAATCACTACTCTTTGATCTCTTGAGTGCTAATTTTGTCAATCATGAGGGTGACGTCTATAGATGAAAGCTTCCTTCTTGTAGTTCGACTTGCAGTTAGCACCATTCTCTCTCTCGACAACAATGGGTCCATAGAAACACCATCATCATCAACAATGGAGCAACATCAAAATCTACAAGGAAAGTTGAATACGTTCAAGGTTTACAAGCAACGGAACAAGAAAATAGCAAATTTCATATCCAAGTAAAGCAACTAGACAATGAGATGAATTATATATACATGTTAAAGACTTATTTACAAGAGCAAAGAAAAGCAAAAAAGGTGAGAATTATTGAAGTTTATGATTTCAAGACGATACAAGTTGTGAAGAATCAAGCGGTAAAGTACTTTTCCCACAGCCATGGTTTGTTTTTATTTTCACTTTGTTTTGTATTTTATTTCTCTTGTCTCTACAAAAAATGATGACAAGAGAATTTTTTTTATTATTTTTGGTTTTATTTATTTAATAAACCGTGGGGAAGGAAAAATATATTAAGAAGTTTCAAGCGACAAGGAAATTAAGGTAAAGAGTTACAAATTATCAAGGATCTACGAACTTCAAGTGTTTATCATCATAGTTGAAGCCGAAGACGAAGACCAAGAAGATGAATACGAGGAGCGAAGACATTTCTATTGGATGCCGTGAGAGTGGTGTTATCATCATTGCAATCGGATGTGAAGGTGAGTAAGTAATCTCATCCTAGATAATAGTGGTTGATTTCCTTTCTTAGAGATCGTCAGAAAAATGGTCTTTCAAAATATTAAAAGATATGGGTTTTTAAAATATTTCGGAAGTTGTCCTTCCCACCATTCATCGTGTTGCAGGATTTCTCTCTTCATTCCTACCTGCACACATGTGAGAACCCTAAAAGTACGTCTTTTGAGTGCAATTTCATAAAACCCTTTTTGGTAAGGCAGAAGTCGAGGCGAAATGCTTATTGATCGTTCTCAAACACGCGTTCTCTCATTATGGTGTGGTTATTTCTCACTCAACATTTAAGAATGAAAAATATATTTCTTTTGATATTTCTAATTTCTTATTACTAGCATGCAGAAACTCTATGTCCTCATAACTCTTTAGATGCTTGCGACGCTGGAAAGCTTTGAAGTTGTATGTTTTAGTTTGATTTGCTCGAGGACTAGCAAAGTCTAAGTGTGGGAGAATTTGATAGGTGTAGAATAAACCGTTAATTATTATCTATTGGTTATGCTTTCTTTGCTATTTTTCTTGCAAATTGTGTATTTTACGCGTGTTTTTGAGTTATTAGGTACTCTGGAGTCGCGCGGAGGAAAAGAAGAAGAAATCACCCCATTTGAGTAAAAAGGGCAAAATTGTCATTTTATGGGCGAACACTATCTGGAGCCCAGTCAAGGTTAAGGGGAAACTCTGTTTGGAGGATTATTAAACACAGACCAACTGAGGATAAGGGGCTGTAGTGGGTCGTATGCTGTTGTGGGGTGTCGATATCCATCCCCTAATAAAACCCAACCCTAGAATCGAGAGATATTTCTCTCATTCATCATTTTCACCTGAATTGAAGAGAGGAAAGAAAAGCAGTTGTGACTGCTGCTGGTAATACCAGATCGAGAAATTGATAGAAGAGAAAGATTAATGGAAGAGATGGTGCTGTTGCTCTGAGATTGGTTTCTATCTGAGTATGAAATTGAAAGAAGATTCAAATTGCAAGAAAGGAGATCTGGGATTCGAATTCAAATGGGATTTAAGATAATTGAAGTAATCCGGAGTGATTTGTTATGGAGGAGACGGGTTGAGAAGCTCAGTTACAGAGATGGGTTTTGCTGTTTAAGAAGAAGTAGAGACTGGGTTTCAAAATCAGTGAGTTTGGAAGGAATTGTTGATGCTGTCGTGAGTGAAATTAGGAGATGGGTTTGACAGAACCAAGGGATGATTCTCATGGGTTGATGCTTGTTTGAAGCTGCAAAACAAGAGTTGTGTTGATGATGCTGTTGAATTGGTTTCTAATGGAAAATGGGACGGAGCTGCAGTGAGTCAAGAAAAGTTATTGATGTTATTGGTGATAATCTGTGACTAATAAAAAGTGGAAAAGAACATAACTTCATTCATTTTTTTGCAACGAAGAAGGATTCCTTGATCTAACTTCTCTTATTGATTTCAACTTAAACTTTTGATTGATTTATTTACTTTCTTTTGCTTTTCAAAACCAAACCAAAACCCCCTCTTTTTGTGACAATTAAACAACTAAAAACTCTTGCTCCTCGTGGGAACGAACTCGACTACACTATATTACTTGTTAATTAGGTAGTGAAATGTTAATTAATTTGTTGTGGTTACGACACGCATCAATAAGAGATGCTCTTAAAAGAAAGGAGTATTTTTCACGTATTTTTGTAAGTCCAAATTGAACTCAAATTCCCTAAATAGCTTGGTTATAGATTCAAACGCCCAGTTGAATCGTCAATGTTTTTAAATTGAGAATAGCAAGCCACGAACCAGCCATCATAGATTGGAGTACTCATTTTATCATTATTTCAATTGTTTTTTCTTTTTATTTTTTGTAGTTTCAAGTGGTTTCTTTTCAAGTTTTATGTATTTATATTATAAGAAATCACAAGACATAATTGCATTTAGAAGGTGTAGATACCATAGTTTCGGACATTCAGTAAAAATAATTTCACGCTCATCATTTTAATCAGTATTATATATACCAAAATTAAAATGACTTCTTAATAACATTTTTTAATTATAACCTGGTAAAAAGTGCACCGACATGAAGATTTATCCCCTCATAGCATCCACCACATCGTCGATCAAATGATTAGGCCGACCAAGATCCTTCATCGCGTGAAGGATACAGCTACCCGTAAGAATTTGTTACTTGAAAAATATCAATAGTTTCAATCCCATATGCTCTCTTTTTTATATCACAATCGAGTCGTAAGATAATATAATCACATTTTATAACATCTTTTTGCAATGCCTCTGTAATATGTAATTTATCATGAGGAACAATGTGCACATGACCACCACTTATTATATGTTCTCTTTAAGTTGATACCCATGAGATGTTCTGTCACATATAAGAATACCATATCACATCGCACAAGATCAAAATCGAAAAATCCATGATTAACTTACTTGTGTTAGTATAAGAAGGTCCTTTCTCGATAAAATCATTGAGATTGCATATATTTAATGAATCTTAAATATGGCGGTTAGGATAAATTTGATAAAATTTAGCTCGATAAACGAATATTGTCGATTAATTTAGGGATTATCTGATTAAACAAATCAAGAATATTAAGAAGTAAAGAGTGATGACCTTATATGACCAAAATACATCCTTCTTCCTTTTTCTCGGACGTTGAGGTTATTTTATAAATTAGTTTGTTTTTCTTGAGGGTGTGTATAAATATTATATTTATTATATTGTTTGAATTATAAAAAATCTCTATCACGAATATAACATAAGCTTAAAGGGAGAAAGATAAAAAACATACTTAAACCATAAATGTTCGAAGAGAGTTTTTTACCTTGTAAAACCTTTAAAAATCAAGCCAAACCATAAATTCAGACCGTTTTTTTTAAACACCACCTAGTTTTGGGTCTCGATATTTTTGTATTGTATGTATTTTAAATCCAATCAAACTTGAGGATAGACAATGTTTTGAAGAATTTTTTTTACCCAGTTGCAGGATTTTTTTTCATTTTTTGTTTTGTTAAAGACTAGTCAAACCAAGTTTGGGTAGTTTTTATTAACACTTGGTTCGTTGTTGTTTTTTCCTATCTGTAAAGAATTTGGTACTGATGAGTTTGCAGTTCAGGTCTCTAGTGTCGTCATCCAGTGACTTTACCACCACCGGTTCAACTTTTAAACACAAAAACTAGTTAAACCATGTTTGGCTAGTGAATCTCAATCCTGAAAAAGTCTGCAAATGATTTCCTATAATGTAGATTATGCAGGAAAACCTGGGGTTTTCGTTAAAAAATTTATTTACTGGTTGGAGATACCTTTGGGAAAACTGGTGGCGGTAATTTTAGGTTTTGATATCTTGGAGGACTCCTTTAAAGTACTAGAACAACCTGATTCTTTGAGTAACAAAGCTTCCCTTAGTTTGTGCAGTTTGAATGAGTCTCTTTGTTTAGCTTCGAACGATTGTGGAGTTGAAACAAAGATTTGGATAATGAACAATTGTTGTGTTGAGTTCTTAAGACCCTTCGATTGATGACAGATGGTCGCATTCTTATGGACATAAATTATTCCAGTTTGATTATATATGATCCAGAGTCAAAGACTTCTACCAGGGTTGAAGTTGAAGCTCCCGAGAACTAGTCAAAAGCGGAAGTATTCTCAAGGAATCTGGTCTTCTCATCAATCATTCCAATTAAAAAATGGTACTACTGACATGGTAGAATATTGAATTGAACTGGATTTTTTGGATTCTTAAGTGCTATTCAGATTTCGTTGGTGTTGTTTTTCAGTTTTGTAATTTTCCTTGATACATTCAGAGATATTATGCATACTTTACTTAGATACATGGCAAGATAAAGGGGATTCCACAGCCGGTAGGGCTGCACAGTTTCATTTTGGGATATTACATTGGGTATACCTGCTCAGATTCATGGTAAGAGTGGAAGGTGATTCAACAACCGTACACACTATGGAAATAGTTACATTATTTATCATTATTTTGAGATATTAAATATCGGTAGGATTTACTGGAGGAAAAAAACCAGGTTTGGCTAGTTATTTTTTAGCAAATGGTTAACTTTTTTAACACAAAGAAAAAACTTGCTCGATTTTTCTTCCCATAAAGAAACTAAGGTTTAGAGGGCTTTTTTAAAACCAGAGTTCTTTTAATAACCGGAGTTCAAATAAGTTTGTTCATTCAACACAAAGGTAAGTTTGATTAGGTTTACGTACGTTTCAGCAATAATGTAAACTGGTCACATACTCTAAATATGTGTTTGTATTCTAAATGGGACACATTATCCCCTAGAAACCGCAAATACATGAAATTATTTAATAAAAGCTAATTTGGTGTTAGTTATGCAATTACTTTAACATATTTATTACCTAAATCCCCTCAAATCACGTAAGAATATTGCCTTTTTTTCACATATTTAGTCTTTCAAGAAAGAAATTGCTTTTTATATATAGATATATATGATAAATTATAACACTAAAATAAGATAGTTTAAGATCTATAAGAATAATTATTTATTTTTACTTATTCTATTGAATTTAAAAAAACCAAAATAAATTTTTAAAATGACACACCTTATGTGTTCAAGACACACCATAATTTTTTTCGTTTCAACCTATTCAAGACACACCTTATGTGTTCTGGTATAGATAGAAACTGTCAATAAGATGACAACCACAATATGTACACTTGGAATATAGTCAAAGTCCGGAACCGAACCAAACTATTAGATCAAACCCGGATTAACGTACTAGTTTATTTACTTTAATTATAAAAACAAATCAATGTAATGCGGAAATAAAGTAAATCAAATGACACACAAGATTTTGTTAACTAGGAAACTGCAAATGTTGTAAAGCCTTGAGACCTAGTCCACTTTTGAATACTCTCAGAATTAAGTTGTTATATAAAGACTACTACTAACTTCGTATAGTTGAGATCAAGTAAACTAACTCCAAGTTACTCGGTTCCTTCAGTTTCCGTACGCCTAATAGAAATCTGGTCGACGCACGTGAATCCTAAAATAGAGTCCACTATTTTAAGTTGCTCCACCCGTTGTGAAGATTTCAAGCACTCAACTCCTTTAAATTATATTCTGAAACAGTAAATAACTAATCTATTTTTTGTAACCGCTATATCAATCTTCTAGATCAACAAGTTAATCATAGATATAGTTGAGTTACAAAGGATCTTTCGTTTGATAAATATAAACTCCTTTGTCTCGTTTTTGATCAACCAAGATAAACATTACCGAAGTAATCGAACCTTAGTTCACAATCTATCAGATTCGGATATTGAAGAAAACCAACAAATGATAGATCGTCGATCTAAACAACAAGTTAAAAGGATATCAAAGATAAAAAAACTTGTCAGATCCTAGTCAACCAAGTTTGCACAAAGTATAATTCCAAATATCATAATGCCAATAATAAAATCTTAAAGTCTTCAATGTACCTGCACAAACAAATTGATTCCACTGCGATCTATCACGCATGAAATGGAGTATGTTAACAATGGATGATCACTAGTTATATCTTCAGATCTTTAATCAATAAATATCATATCTGAAACCGTTAGAAAAAAGGATCATGGAATAAACAAACTAGGTTCAATCAAGATTCAACTTAATCGTTATTCAATCAAATCAATAATCGAAAACTAAAAATAACAATACGATTTTGTTTCCCACCAACAGTAATACTAGAAGCTTTTTGATCCCAAAGAAGTCTTTAAATGAGGCGTACATAAGAGATTTCACCTAATTAGACTACTTTCCTCCTCGAGAGGGTATTACGAGAATACTTCTAGTGGGATTTCGTCAGATTAAACGTGAAGTTCTATGTGTTACGGGACAAGTTTGTAAGAAGAAAACACTCATTAAAAAGTGTAACCAGGAAGCAAAGTGTAAACAGTAACATAGTTACCTTTGGAAGCAAGTGTAACCGGTTACATGATGGCTTAGGGAAGCAAGGTGTAATCGGTCTCATAACCGATTACAACCTATCTTGGGAATCTTATTGGATCAGATCATAACATTCTTTGGAGTGATGGTATTTTATGATCTAAAACCGTGGTTCACATATTTCTCCATGTTGTGTGTGAATTAGGGCTTAATGGTTTACCAAGATGAGAAGCTTCATGATGTCGACATATTTGAACATGTACATAACTCTTATCATTTATTGTTCAAAGATATTCCTTGATGCTCAAGGTGATCTGTAACAGAATAAATTGAGAATATTTTAATTAAGGTTTTTGGTTTTACGTGCTTTAATTACCAACAATTAATGCATAACTATAGAGAATAAAAATTAGTAATGTGCATTTGCTAATTGGAGATTTTCTATGAGAGATTTCAGAAATATTGGACTACATTTATTGGAATTAGGAAAAGTGAATTTGCGCATTCATTGCATATGTTAAGAATAATTTCGGTTTTGGAAATTCCTTGGTGTCCAAACAACCTTGGTCTATAAATACCTAAGTTTGTATTTCTATCAAACTATCTTAAGATCCAGGAAAACTTCATTTTTTGTTGTTTGGAGTCGTCTATTCGGAGACGAAAATACCCTAATTAGGTGGAATCTCTTACGACCGTTCGTTTAAAGACTTCTGTGGGAGCAAGAATCTCTACGAGTACCGTTGGTGGGAAACTAGATAATTGCATTTTTATTAGTTCTCGATTATTGATTTGATTGACTAGCGGTTGTTGAAACTTAGATTGCACCTAGTTTATTCTTGAGAATCTTCTCTTCTGATATAATATTCACTCAGACTAGATCAGAGTATCTACGTAATCTTTAAAATTGTTGTTAGATCTAAAGACATCTTGTGATGATCCATTGTTAACAGACTCCTTTCTGCGTGTAATTGATAACAAGAGGATTCAAGTGTTTTTGCAGGTTTTTAAAGGCAATAAAAGATTTGAAGAAGAAAATGAATTCTTATTAGTTTCCGTATCTTATGGATTTAGTGTTGTTTGAGGGTGAAAACGGTTTCTGCTGATTTTGGTAATTTCGGGTGTGTAGGTGAGAAACGAATTTAAACCCTAAACAATGTACTGCAAGGGAGTACTTTAGATTCGAGAGATCAATCTGTACAAACCCGGCCTAAACCAAGAAATGGTCGTTCCAGACTTGCTTCGATCACAAAGTAGAGGAGAAGGGTTGGTTTTGGGGAGGGAAGCGAAGAAAATGTTGAGACTAGAATAGTTGATTCTGGTAGAGTAGTTATTTAACGACTTGTATCAGAAAGTGGGAAGATAACAGATGGAAAGCTAGCAAATGTTTTCTAAGTCTTGTATGCTCCTGACGTGAACTTGTTTTCGGTGGAAATAGGTAATGCCTATTTATACAAGTCGAAGTGAAACGTACTATGGTCTCATTAAGAAATGGAAAACGGGTGAGTAAATGGGAGGAGGTGGTAACCGGTAACGCCAGGAATTGATGTTCCATAAAAGAAAGCGTTTCACCATTACTCTCTGTATTTACTAACCGCCTCATCCTTATGACACTTTCTTATAACAGGCGTAGTGTACGCCGCACGCTGTAAACCGCCAAACCAATACCCAACATGTGTTGATGTCTCGAGTGTTTTCGTGGAAAACATGTAGCACGTTGTTGTTGTCTGGCAAGTTGAGCTTGGGAGACTTTCCGGCTCGGTGGTGACCTTCGACGGTCGATATTTTGCATCTTAAGAGGAAAGGTAGCCGTTGATTAGTGCAACCCTTCGTTTGGTAGCCAGTGGCATGAAAGCATGATCAGTATGGCTTTAATATGGCCTAGTTTAGGTGCGACCAAAAGTTAGGGTTTTGGCATTGTTTAGGCGCGACCAAACTAGGGCCAAAGGTTTCCATGCGTTGGCTGGTAACCTTGGACGACTAAGATCTGCACCTTAGATAAAAAAGTGGTCGTTGATTGTTGCAGGCCTTCGTTTTGGTAGACGCATAAGGAAGACCGGTATGGCATGCACAAAACTAGGGTTTTGGGTCAAAGGTTACCATGCTTTGTTTGGAAACCTTGGGCGGTAGGATTCGTATCTAGGATGGAAGGGTGGCCGTTGATCGTTGCACACCTTTGTTTTGGTAGCCGCATAGGGAAGGACGACATGGTATGGCGTGGCAAGGTGGTTGGCATGCCTTGGCGCGGTTTGGCGTGGCCAAAACTTGAGTTTTGGGTCAAAGGTTACCATGCGTGGTTTGGCGACCTTGAACGAATAGGATTTACATCTAAGATGGAAAGGTGGTCGTTGATCGTCGCACGCCTTCGTTTTGGTAGCCGCATAGGGAAGGCTGGCATGGTATGGCGCGACAAGGTGGTTGGAATGCCATTGGCACATGTGGCATGTCATGCCTTGGAGCGGTTTGGCGTGGCCAAAACTAGAGTTTTGGGCCAAAGGTTACCATGCGTGGTTTGACGACCTTGGACGGCTAGGATTTACATCTAGGATGGAAGGGTGGTCGTTGATCGTCGCACACCTTCGTTTTGGTAGCTGCACAGGGAAGGTCGGCATGGTATGGCGCGACAAGGTGGTTGGCATGCCTTGGCGCGGTTTGGAGTGGCCAAAACTAGAGTTTTGGGCCAAAGGTTACCATGCGTGGTTTGGCGACCTTGGACGACTAGGATTTACATCTAGGATGGAAGGGTGTCCATTGATCGTCGCACGCCTTCGTTTTGGTAGCCGCGTAGGGAAGGCCGGCATGATATGGCGCGACAAGGTGGTTGGCAATGCCATTAGCACATGTGGCATGGCATGCTTTGGCGTGGCCAAAACTAGGGTTTTGGGCCAAAGGTTACCATGCGTTGTTTGGCGACCTTGGACGGCTAGGATTTTCATCTAGGATAGAAGGGTGGCCGTTGATCGTCGCACGCCTTCGTTTTGGTAGCCGCATAGGGAAGGCCCGCATGGTGGGGCCAAGCCAAATGGCGCAGATGGCTTGGCATAGTGGGGCCAAGGGTTTGGCACGGACAGCTTGGCATGGTGGGGCCAAGGCAAGGTGCGGTTGGCTTGGCATGGTGGGGCCAAGGGTTTGGCATGCCATTGGCGCATGGTGCGGCTAACATGGTTGGGGCCAAGGTAAGGTGCGGTTGGCTTGGCATGGTGGGGCCAAGGGTTTGGCATGCCATTGGCGCATGGTGCGGCTAGCATGGTTGACATGCCTTGGCGCGGAGATGTGGCTGGCATGGTTTTCCATTGGCACAGTGGTGCGACTGGCATGGTTGGCATGCCTTGGCGCGGAGATGTGGCTGGCATGGTTTGCCATTGGCACAGTGGTGCGGCTGGCATGGTTGGCATTCCTTGGCGCGGAGATGTGGCTGACATGGTTTTCCATTGGCAAAGTGGTGCGGATGGCATGGTTGGCATTCCTTGGCGCGGAGATGTGGCTGGCATGGTTTTCCATTGGCACAGTGGTGCGGTTGGCATGGTTTACCATTGACAAAGTGGTGCGGCTGGCATGGTTGGCATGCCTTGGCACAGTAGCATCAGAATTACGGTTTGGCATAGATGATGTCGGTCAATGTTAAGGGTTCTGCCGTGGAACATGACACATAAAAAAAGGTACCCTGGTAATTCTTACGTCGGCATGCTGATCGATTCAACAAATTGTCTAATGGTCATAGTGACGTCACGTCATATGTGCGGTTTTACGATTTTAACCCTAAGCTAAAACCACCATCAACATTAAGTCCCCTGCTTAGCTCGGAACGGGAGCATCGTTGCGAGGTAAGAATAAGATGGTGACAGGCTAGGACAAAAATCGAAACAACAAGTCGTGAAAAGATGGTCAGGAAGGTCCGGCTAACCTTTTTCGAGAGGTAAAGAGAGTTTGTGCTTCCCGTGTTGGCGGCCTTGCATAAATTGTACTGGTGGTGCAGACCGTGGAGTGGTGAGATGAAAATCATCGGCTTAGTCTGGCCATGTATCACCTTGGCTGGGTTAGGGAACATCGTCATGCTGGCTTGGAGAGTTTGTTGGTGTTGGAGCGGCAAGTCATGGCACGGCACAATGGTGCAAGACATGACGCGGTTTGGCGAGGCAGGCATGGCGCGGATGGTGGTGCAAAGCATGACACGGTTTGGTGAGGAAAAGCATGCGCGGACGGCTTGGCCCAGTAGTGGCCTGTCTTTACGGGCATGGTTGTCTCTTTTCCTTACGTGACTCACATAGGAAGTTCTTTCCTTATTCAAAACCCCGCAAGTGTTATGCCCGTAGAAAGGGGGCGTTATTCCTTCTCTTCATGTCACCTTGTCGTTTTTTTTGTTTTTTTTCAAGTCTCGGTGTTGGCGGCAGAGAAGTAACAATGCGGGCAAGCGTGTCTTAAACATGTACTTCCACGTTTTCTCACCAAACCCTAATTTACCTCACGTGACCAGGCATTCCCTTATGTTCGCTAGTAGAAAACAATTTCATTAGAATCTGATATCACGCCTCAATCCGCGGCTGGTAGGAGGCTTTCCTTTTCGGGACCTCATCGCTCTGCTGGTTATAAGAGATGATGTTGAATCCTTCATTTGCACAGGTCGTGCTGAAATCGTGTCTATCCTATATTCTTTCTCTGGTTTTGTAGCACATAATGGGATCTTCCAATGATAGACATGTCTTCAATTTTTCGGGGAGAAACTTTGGAATCGACGAAAAACAGTCTTCTTCTCATGGGGAGGTGTTGAATAAAATTAAATCTATGTTTCGTGAAGCTGGCGAAATCATTGGGGACATACCTTTGGAGAAAGAACGGGAAGGCGGCGAAGCATCCCAGTGAGTTGGGAGGATTTGGTGCAACAAAACCTCTTCACGGCCCACTGTTAGGGCGGGACAGTTTGCTTCTCAGTTGAAACGACGGAAGACCAAGCTTGTGAAACTTTTAGGAGGAAATCAACGTAGCTCCCCTGTCCAAGACGGTGTCATAACCCTTGATTCTGATGAATCGGGAAATTTACCCGAAAGGTCGCTGAGAAGACTTCCAAGGAAGATGATGATGTTGCGGTTGATGAAACTGAAACAACTTTTGGAGAAGATGGCGAAACTGCTATCGGTGGCATTGGAGAAGTCATGATGGCATATGCTGGGTTGGTTGCCGAGGCGGATGTCGGTAAAAAGACGGATGATGTTGAGGCTTCCGGGTAGGATGTTGAGGCTGCTATTGCTGATGTGGCTTCCGGATGGAACCTTTGCTGCCCGAAAGATTGTTGGGGAAAGTGTTTGAAAAAATCTCTGACCAAGGCATTGGCAATTCACACATTAGATTTCTATGACTAGCTTCTTATTCTTCATTGTTTTTATTCGTCGCTTAGTTGTCCTGATGTTTTGCAGACTTATTTTTTTTACCTTCCTTGTATTCGCGACGAAGTTAGGGTTTCTTCAATTAGCATCCCGCTTGCGGTTTCTGTCTTCGAATAAAACTTCTCTCTTTTTTTTTGAAAGACCCAAGCCTTCCCTTAGAATGGGTTGGTGTTTCTGGTTGTGATTGGATGGTTAATGGCTTCTCAATGATTTGGGATTTGTTTGGTATATTTTTCTGAGATTTGGAAAACTCATTCGGAAAGAAATGTATGCCTTTTGAATAAAAACGAAACCCTAAAGAAGAATACAAACGGTGCATTCATCTTGGGGAAATACAAATTTTAAGCGGGAGGAGAAATTGCTGAAGAAAATACTAAAGAGAGAGTGCTGGAAGAGGGTAGTACAACATTTTAGGGATTGAAAAGCTTGAGCCATCGTGAGTGAACTATCACACCTCCCAGCTTGTCTGTGTTGATGAGCTTGCAGTAACCTCCAAAAAGGACGTCTGCCACCAGATATGGCTCGCCTTTTTTTTCCTAGGGTGAATCAGTCCGAACAACTATCTTTACCGTCATCTTCCCAAATTAAAACGAGTTCACTTTGACCACCATATCTCCTATTTGAAACGAGTTTGGGTGTTGTGTAACCGTTTGAATATTGGTTTCGTCAGTTTCAATGGCAGCTTCCAAATTCTTTGCAAAGTGTTTGAATGGCCCAGCGCCCCACTCACATCTCTTGAAAGCGTCCACACCAGTAATCGCGCTGAGTCCCCATGACGGAATAGGGGAATAAATGACTGGTTGTAGAGAAGATCATTCGGCCAAACTTACTTGCGTTTGGAACCTATGAGTTAGTGCCAACATGTCATCTCCAGGTGTCTGGGTTCTATCGGTAACTCGCCGACGCGGTAGCAAGTGAGACGGTTTGTTGGAGATTCTTTCGGGCGTTGACATCGGTAGAGGGGATTTTCCCAATTTTTCCCTGTTGTCGAGTACCCACAAGTGCCCCAATATCATGTCGTAACCTAGTTCTTTGACAATGTAGAATTTTCTATGCGTTATAGCGTCTCCCATCTTGATATCGAGGTTAATGTAGACGTGCGCGTTCAAGGCTTCCCCTCCCGGGTTCTTAATCACTGATGGGGAATGGGTAGCTTCTTGTTTCGTAAATCCCGCATCTTTCAGAGTCTTGAAAGTAACAATGTTGAAGTCAGAGGCCGTGTCGATTAGCGTGTTGTCGAATTCAATACCTCTTAAATAGGACGTGGTCAGCAGTCCCCAGTTGTCCTTTTCGATTCCGCTCGCTGAGAGAGATTGGGCTCTTGGCATGGCTTCCGTGGAAGGAAAAAGCCGTTTTCCCGACACGAAACGATTGAGAGTCGTGAAGATATCTTGGCGCTGCACCTTGAAAAGGTAGAGAATTTCGCATACGTGCTGCATCATGGATCACACATTCTCGTGCACGGAGTCCCCAGAGAATCCACAATTCCTCACCGGAAGTGGGTCTCGATGTACTCCCTCGTTTCCTAGTTGAAGTTCCCCTGCTTCTATCTTTTCTTTGAAGATATGCTTCAGTCTGTTGCAATCACTGGTTGGATGGTGAACAAATCTGTGGTAGTGGAAGTATTTGGGGTTTTCCATCTCGGCCTCAGTCGGTGGGCGTCTGGGATATGGTAGTCTGATAACATCATCTTGAATCCATGCTTCTAAGAGATAAATCACCTTCTCAATGGGAAACGGGAAATCGATGGTATTTCCTTCAGCTTCGTGATGACGCATGGGAGCTTTAGCAGCGGCCTTCAGTGCGGAGTTGCTCGTCGTGCTGGTGCTTCGCGTTTAGGCTGCTGGTCTGCAGCTGGGACCTTCCTTTTTACTCCTTCGTTTATTACGCTCACCGAGAAGGGACCAACGTTGCACTGTTTGTTGATGAGACGTCTATTCCCACGAGTTCCGCGTACGTCTTCAGCTCTGGTTGGTCTAGCTCTTTCTAATAATGCTGGTGCTGTCGTTGCTGATCTCCTAGCATCCTCATGGATCTCAGAGAATGTATGGAAATGCAGGTTCTCTAGCAAGGCGCGGTAAATGGGAGCCATACCATTGATGCATGAATTCACCAGTTGTTGCTCGGTCACGTTTGGGTCATGACAGTCTAGTGCTTGAACCCTGAATGTCTTAACAAAATCATTTAGATGTTCGTTGTCCCGTTGGTACATCCTTCCTAGGTCCGAGAAGGTAACTTGTTCAGACACAAAAAAGTACTTCTTGTAAAATGCGGTAACCATGCCACCCCAGTTGGGGATGCTGTTTGGAGCGATGTTGTTGTACCATGTGTATGCTCTTCCGGCAAGCGATTTCGAAATTTCCCTCAGACGAAGAACGTGATTGTATTCATGTTCGCCTAGGGACTCCAAGAAGCGAGAGACATGCTCACGTGCATTTCCGGTGCCATCGTACAGGGTGAATTGAGGATAGGAGTATCCTCTTGGAAGAGGAATTCTTTGTATTTCAGGTGGGTAAGGAGGTTGATGCTGATGCATGTCTATTTCATCATTCTTGATTCGATTCCGGAGAAGTTGTTCCAGATCCTCTCGTGTGACAAAATTGGACGCCTGACTTCTATACAATGGGGTTCTGGCACGAATCTCCTTGTCCGCGGAGACGCGTTTCACCGAGGTGCTAGCGCCGGGGATGTTGGAGGCGTTTCTAATCGGCTCTGGAGGGCGTGACTCACGCGGCAGCCACTCTGTCAGGGCTTTGAGAAAGACGAGTACTTATTTCTGTGTCGAAACCATATCCGTCTGGGCTCTAGCGAAAACCTCCTGCCGTTCCATCAAATCAGCGATGATGATATAGGGTCGACTTCCTCTGGTTCCTCCGGTTTCTCGTCCTGTTGGTGGGGTAGTTGGATTCTTAGTGGCGATTGAAGGCGCCATGTTTGACGAAGCGCTAGGAGCGGTAGCGGAAGCTCTGGCTCTGATAACTGGTGGCGTAACGCCTGAAGGAGCGCTTTCAGTACTGCCAGGATTAGCAAGTTTCGCAGGGACATTAGAGGCGGCAGCGGCTCTGGCCCTGGTGATCGGAGGTGTAACACCTGAAGGAGTGCTTTCGGTATTACTGTGGTCAGTAGGTGGCGTAGTGATGCTGTTGGAAGTAGCGTTAACACAAGGGACAAATTCTGCGTTAGTGTTCTCGACAGCTGATCCGGATCTGAGTTCCACCATGTTGGAGTTGGAAGTGAAAGGTGATATCGGAAATTTGGAAATCGATATTGCAACCGAGAGATTGATCACCCACTGTGGTCGCCAATTGTTTGAGGGTGAAAACGATTTCTGCTAATTTTGGTAATTTCGGGTGTGTGGGTGAGAAACGAATTTAAACCCTAAACAATGTACTGCAAGGGAGTACTTTAGATTCGAGAGATCAATCTGTAAAAATCCGGCCTAAACCAAGAAATGGTCGTTCCAGACTTGCTTCGGTCACAAAATGGAGAATAAGGGTTGTTTTTGGGGAGGTAAGCGAAGAAAGTGTTGAGACCAGAATAGTTGATTCTGGAAGAGTAGTTGTTTTACGACTTGTATCGGAAAGTAAGAAGCTAACAGATGGAAAGCTAGCAAATTTTTTCTGAGTGTTGTATGCTCCTGACCTGAACTTGTTTTCGGTGGAAATAGGTAATGCCTATTTATACAAGTCGAAGTGAAACGTACTCTGGTCTCATTAAGAAATGGAAAACGGGTGAGTAAATGGGAGGAGGTGGTAACCGGTAAAGCCTGGAATTGATGTTCCATAAAAGAAAGTGTTCAACATTACTCCCTGTATTTACTAACCGCCTCATCCTTATGACACTTTCTTATAACGGACGTAGTGTACGCCGCACGCTGTAAACCGCCAAACCAATACCCAATGAGCATCCCCTAGTTTGTGACATGCGTTGATGTCTCGAGTGTTTTCATGGAAAACATGTAGCACGTTGTTGTTGTCTGGCAAGTTGAGCTTGGGAGACTTGCCGGCTCGGTGGTGACCTTCGACGATCGAGATTTTACATCTTAAGAGTAAAGGTAGCCGTTGATTATTGCAACCCTTCGTTTGGTAGCCAGTGGCATGAAAGCACGAACAATATGGCTTTAATATGTTCTAGTTTAGGCGCGGCCAAAAGTTAGGGTTTTGGCTTTGTTTAGGCGCGACCAAACTAGGGCCAAAGGTTGCCATGCGTTAACTAGTAACCTTGGACGGCTAAGATTTGCACCTTAGATGAAAAAGTGGTCGTTGATTGTTGTATGCCTTCGTTTTGGTAGCCGCATAGGGAAGGCCGGTATGGCGTGGCCAAAACTAGGGTTTTGGGCCAAAGGTTACCATACGTTGTTTGGCAACCTTGGACGGCTAGGATTCGCATCTAGGATGGAAGGGTGGCCGTTGATCATCGCACACCTTCGTTTTGGTAGCCTCATAGGGAAGGCCTGCATGGTATGGCGCGACAAGGTGGTTGGCATGCCTTGGCGCGGTTTGGCGTGGCCAAAACTAGAGTTTTGGGCCAAAGGTTACCGTGCGTGGTTTGGCGACCTTGGACGGATAGGATTTGCATATAGGATGGAAGGGTGGCCGTTGATCGTCGCATGCCTTCGTTTTGATAGCCGCGTAGGGAAGGACGGCATAGTATGGCGCGGCAAGGTGGTTGGCATGCCATTGGCACATGTGGCATGGCATGCCTTGGCGCGGTTTGGCGTGGCCAAAACTAGGGTTTTGGGCCAAAGGTTACCGTGCGTTGTTTGGCGACCTTGGACGGCTAGGATTTGCATCTAGGATGGAAGGGTGGCCGTTGATCATCACACGCCTTTGTTTTGGTAGCCTCATAGGGAAGGCCGGCATGGTATGGCGCGGCAAGGTAGTTGGCATGCCATTGGCACATGTGGCATGGCATGCCTTGGCGCGATTTGGCGTGGCCAAAACTAGAGTTTTGGGCCAAAGGTTACCATGCGTGGTTTGGCGACCTTGGACGGCTAGGATTTACATCTAGGATGGAAGGGTGGTCGTTGATCGTCGCACGCCTTCATTTTGGTAGCCGCATAGGGAAGGCCGACATGGTATGGCGCGACAAGGTTGTTGGCATGCCATTGGCTCGGTTTGGCGTGGCCAAAACTAGGGTTTTGGGCCAAAGGTTACCATGCATTGTTTGGCGACCTTGGACGGATAGGATTTGCATCTAGGATGGAAGGGTGGTCGTTGATCATCACACGCATTTGTTTTGGTAGCCTCATAGGGAAGGACGGCATGGTATGGCGCGGCAAGGTGGTTGGCATGTCATTGGCACATGTGGCATGGCATGCCTTGGCGCGATTTGGCGTGGCCAAAACTAGAGTTTTGGGCCAAAGGTTACCATGCGTGGTTTGGCGACCTTGGACGGCTAGGATTTGCATCTAGGATGGAAGGGTGGCCGTTGATCGTCGCACGCCTTCATTTTGGTAGCCGCATAGGGAAGGCCGGCATGGTATGGCGCGGCAAAGTGGTTGGCATGCCATTGGCACATGTGGCGTCGCATGCCTTGGCGCGGTTTGGCATGGCCAAAACTAGAGTGTTGGGCCAAAGGTTACCATGCGTGGTTTGGCGACCTTAGACGGCTAGGATTTACATCTAGGATGGAAGGGTGGCCGTTGATCGTCGCACGCCTTCGTGTTGGTAGTCGCGTAGGGAAGGCCGGCATGGTATGGCGCGGCAAGGTGGTTGGCATGGCATGCCTTGGCGCGGTTTGGCATGGCCAAAACTAGGGTTTTGGGCCAAAGATTACCATGCGTTGTTTGGCGACCTTGGACGGCTAGGATTTGCATCTAGGATGGAAGGGTGGCCGTTGATCGTCGCACGCCTTCGTTTTGGTAGCCGCATAGGGAAGGCCAGCATGGTAGGGCCAAGGAAAATGACGTGGATGGCTTGGCATAGTGGGGCCAAGGGTTTGGCACGGACGGCTTGGCATGGTGGGGCCAAGGCAAGGTGCGGTTGGCTTGGCATGGTGGGGCCAATGGTTTGGCATGCCATTGGCGCATGGTGCGGCTAGCATGGTTGGGGCCAAGGTAAGGTGTGGTTGGCTTGGCATGGAGGGGACAAGGGTTTGGCATGTCATTGGCGCATGGTGCAGCTAGCATGGTTTTCCATTGGCACAGTGGTGCGGATGGCATGGTTGGCATGCCTTGGCGCGGAGATGTGGCTGGCATGGTTTTCCATTGGCACAGTGGTGCGGAGGGCATGGTTTGCATGCCTTGGCGCGGAGATGTGGCTGGCATGGTTGGCATGCCTTGGCGCGAAGATTTGGCTGGCATGGTTTTTCTTTGGCACAGTGGTGCAGCTGGCATGGTTGGCATGCCTTGGCGCAGAGATGTGGCTGGCATGGTTTGCCATTGGCACAGTGGTGCGGCTGGCATGGTTGGAATGCCTTGGTGCGGAGATGTGGCTGGCATGGTTTGCCATTGGCACAGTGGTGTGGCTGGCATGGTTGGCATGCCTTGACGCGGAGATGTGGCTGGCATGGTTTACCATTGGCAAAGTGGTGCGGCTGGCATGGTTGGCATGCCTTGGCACGGTAGCATGAGAATTAGGGTTTGGTATAGATGATGTCGGTCAATGTTAAGGGTTATGCCGTGGAACATGACACATAAAAAAAAGGTACCCTGGTAATTCTTACGTAGGCATGCTGATTGATTCAATAAATGTGCTAATGGTCATAGTGACGTCATGTCATATGTGCGGTTTTACGATTTTAACCTTAAGCTAAAAACCACCATCAACAAGTGCATAAATCTTGATCGGCTGGGATCCTACTAGAATCGGTTTATCTTTGATAGACTTGATTGATTAGTTGCGTGAGATCGGCATCACTTTATAGTTTCTCGTTGAGATCTATACTGATTGATTGCGAATCTATAAATTTATTATTTAAGTATTCAATATTTAGATTGATCTAACTAGACAAAAGAGCACATATCTTCTAGCAAGATTGATTAGATTGGTTACCGAACATATTCTTCCTTTGTTGTTTGGAATACGATCCAAGGACTATTTATTCATGTGCGTGACTCTAGAAGTCGAAGGCGCAGGGATACTGAGGGAACTAAGTAGTTAGGGGTAGTCTGCTTGGTCTCAACTATACGAAGTTAGTATTAGATTTTATATAGCGGCTTAATTCCGAGAGTATTGGAAACTGTACTAGGTCCGGGGGTTTTCTGCATTTGCGGTTTCCTCGTTAACAAAATATTGTTGTTTCTTTTACTTTTTTTCCGCATTATAATTTTTATTATAATTAAGTAAAATACACAAGTATGTTAACTCCGCAAAATACTTGATATTGATCCTATAGAGTTTCGGTTATTTCCGAACCTATTATAAAGTACACACTTTGTTGTAGTATCGTCTCGGTCTTGTATCCATAGTCAATCACACAATTGATCTTGTCGTTGTATTGTGTCGATCTCGTATCCATAAATGATCACACGAAGTTTGAACCGAATCTGTTGCATTGTCTCGATTATGTCCGTAGACGATCACATTCGGTAGATGACTTATAGGTTGATAAATAAAAGATTGTGGTGTATTTGGGTACCCTCGTCTTTTCAACATAGTTTATGAGATTACACATTACATAGGATAATTTAGTTTGTGTATTCTTGAATTTAGATCATCAAAATATCATCAATGAACCTCCGTGCATGATGGTACAACATCGCATATTCCTTGTGGTGAATGAAAATTTTCCCCGTGTCTTATTCGTCATAGGCCATTAAACTGTTCCAGCTGAAATTAAATGAATTAAATATTAGTATTCAGAAATAAAATTAAGAGAAGTATACAAAATGTACAAAAAGTTCGTATGTTACTAACCTTGAGAGGAGCTTGGGGATGATTGTGGTTCACTATTTTTCTAACTTTGACGAACTCTGGTATTGCACTTTCGATGTAGTTAAATTGAGATATTAGTTAAGTCTCTCCATTTGCGATTTTTGGTGCGCTCATAATAGAACTCTTCCATTTTCTTCCAAAACATTGAATAAATTTCATCAGGATATTCATGGAACAACTTCACGATCGATTTAACGATATCCATATGTTCATCCAGTTGCCATGTCCATTGATGTCTCACTTTGAAAAATGAAAATAAAAACAAATTAAGTTACGAAAGGTGTAGAAACTGTAAAATTGAAGGTTTAGGGAAATTTTTTCTAGAGAATGAGGGATGTATATACAAAAGAAAACCCGAACAGTCATATTTTTTTGAAATAAATTCCAATAATCGTAACTTAATTTGTTTTTAAATATTTCTGAAAAACCGATTTTGGCCTTGAAAAATCATATAAAATTTGCCTCGACACAATCGGTTAATAGAAATTCTCACCTTAATCCGATTCTAAGCTAAAAAACATACAAAAAAAAGTTGGATTTTTACTCAAAAGAATCGGTTTTTTGGATTTTCCACATAAATAAACCACAAATATAGGTATGGAAAATCAGTCTATATTATTGACCACATAAACTGATTCTTGCCAAAAAAATGTGTACAAAAAAACCACATTATAGGTCGACGATTCTATCTGTCTGTCAAAATTCCGGAAGTTTTTATCCATAATCTGTCTTTACGGCTGTATATATAAACCGATCATGAAAGCATCGCATATTTTTGTTCTGGCGACGATTCAGAATCGGTCTTTTTTAAGGTACACATAGACCGATTTTGGTTAAAAAACAGCTAGAATTCAAGCATTTTTTGCCTAGATTGTAGTTTTATTTTCCGGTCCTAGGCAAACACAACAGTTTTAAAACCAACCAAATTCTTTCATCCATAGACTAACAAAAATACCATAATATGTTTTAATTCGACCAATAAACATAAGTTAAGGACACAAGTTTTGAAATCCATGTTAGAGCACTGCTCGGTCGAACTCGCAAGAGTTTCTATCTCAAGCTTGTTTTTCAAAGTTATGATACAATTGAACTTTGATGCTGTGTAATAATACTATGACACGGTATAACAATAATTGAGAACAATTGTTTTCTTATTATTATGGCTACGGATCTTCAACAACTATGATGCTGAGTTGAACACGTTCAGAATCACTGGAATACTTGAAAGTGACGAAGATTTCGAGTAATGTTGAAAAACCAAGGAAATCAAGCATTTGGATGAGAAGCTACAAAGTTTATTTATTTTGTAATCCATATGTATTAATAGTTTTGTCACTAAAATTGACAAAGGGGGAGATTGTTAAAGCACTGCTCGGTCAAACTCGCAAGTGTTGCTATCTCAAGCTTGTTTTTCATGTTTAGTTGTCAAAACTGTAAGTCTTGATTTCTAATCTACTTATAGATATGTCTCGGATTATGATAGAATGTGTAGTCGAGCTTTAGACTTCACGGCGTTCATCGATTGAAGACGAAGAACTACTAAGGTAAGCTTGTGGAACTTCATCAAAAAAAGGTATGTGGAGACTTGAACTCATCTTACTATTGAGACAAAAGTCGTATGGCTATATAGACTTTACATTATACACATTTGATATTTCGAGGTGAGTTTAACTCACTTACATATTTCTCGAAATATATGTTAGTAAGCTTTCGCTTTAACCAAGTTCATCTTTTATTCTTGATCAAAGTCAAAAGATGATCATGTGAAAATCGCCTAGTAGCATCTTACATGATTTGTGTGAGACAATCATTTAATGTAGACTCATAATGTTTCGTATTGATCATTTGATCACTTGAAAATTGCTTTGAAGCTAATAGTTTGTGTGAGATAGTTATTCTCGTTTTCCAATAATGTTTCAATGATTGAAATGGGAGTTTAGAAAATTAACCTTTGATTGGATATAGCACAGTATGTTTACTTGTATGTTAATTGTTGCATGTGTATTCCAAGTCCGGGAATTCAATATGCATACTCGTATACGTACTGATTCAATAGTTGAAGTCCGGGAACTATAGTATGCATACCCGTATGCGTACTGATTAAACTGAGTTCGGTCGTGAACGAAAGTATGCGTACCCGTTTGCATACTGGCAACACAAGACCATGTTCGGGAACTTAGGTTTGCGTACCCGTTTGCATACCCGAGTGGGTTAAGTTCTAAAATCGGTTATATATGTTTAAATACTCATGAACAAATACATTTATATAATAAGGAATGCAATCTTTGCAAACCATGGCTATAGTGTTCATGAATTGATTTGAGTGAATCAAAACCGATTTTGTTTTAATTTTGTCATGTATACTTCTATGAGAATATAAAAAATTGAACAACTCTATAACTAGTTTCATTTGAGTCATTTGAACTAGATGTGATTAAGATGAACAAGGTTGACATGAAAGTGTTCATATGGATAACTTCGGTTAACTACTGTTGAGCCAACCAAGTGTACACGTTTAGGTACGGTTACCTATATCTAAATAAAGGTACATTTCATTTGTGTGTAACAAGCTAAGACAATCTAACGGTTGAAAGATATTAGCTTGACTCTAATCATGTTTTCATCTAACAGTGAATATTGAATGCTTTGTTACCAAGGTAGCATTGATTGTAAACCCTGATTTGAAGACTATATAAGGGAGAACTCTAGAAACTGGGTAACCTAATCCCCACACCTCCTGTGTGATACTGGTTTCGACTAGAGTCGATTCTCTTTTAACCTATGTTTTTCCTATAACCATTATAGGTTAACGACTTAAAGACTTCATTGGGATTCTGAAGCCAGACCCAAATATTTTCTCTATAGTTGCGTGTTCTGATCTTATTTTGTTTTATAGTATTGAGTATTATATTTTCTAATATTTGCTCGAGATTTAATCTCTGATAGGTAAGATAAAAAGTAATCACAAAGCTCTTCGTCTCATTCTTTATAATTTCACAATATCTTGTCCCTCTACCATATAGTTAAGATTATTGTGAGGTGATTGATATTACTAGGCTGTTCTTCGGGAATATAAGTCTGGTGTATCAATCGGTTCCTGTTCACCTTGATTTATCAAAAGATGGAACAAAAAATCGTAGGTATTTTTGTGGGAGACAGATTTATCTATTCAATAGACTTTTCTGTGTGAGACAGATTTGTTTATCAAGTCTTCGACTTTGGGTCGTAACAACTCTTAGTTATGGGTGAGATCATCTAAGGGAATCAAGTGCGTATAATCTTGCTGGGATTCAGAGGCGTAAGGAACACGGATGTACCTTAATCAATGTGAGATTGGTTAGGGCTCAATTACATTCCAGTCCGAAGTTAACTTGTAGTACGCTAGAGTCTATAGCGGCTTAATACAGTGTGGTGTTCAAATCTGGACTAGGTCCCGGGGTTTTTCTGCATTTGCGGTTTCCTCCTTAACAAAATTTCTGGTGTCTGTGTTATTTCTTTTCCGCATTATATTTTCTATATAATTGAAATATCACAGGTTGTGCATGGTTCAATCAATTGGTGAATCCAACCTTTGGTTGTTGATTGAAATTGATTGACGCTTGGATATTGTCTTTGGTACCATCCAAGTTATTTCTCTAATTAATCCGGCTCACGAATTTCTATCTGTTCGATTGCAGATTGATTTGAGAAATTGAGATATAACTCTTGGATATATTTTGCTTGTTTCGGTCTGACTGTCTAGTTGATTCTCTTGGAATTATATTGGAGTTAGTCCATACAGATTTCTTAAACGAAATATAGGGTGTGGTTGCTAGACCCCCGTTTTTTCAATTGGTATAAGAGCAGACAAACACGTTTAAGACCTTATAAGTATGTGTTTGTAGCAATCTGAATCTATGGACATAAACGCTATCTCAACCAACGCATCACCAGTTCAGAAACGTTCTGACTTGGTCCAAAGCTCCGTGTCTATTGAGAATTCTATCACATTTTCTACATGGTCTAAAAATATGTATAACTGGGAAGCACGCCTAGGTGAACAGTTGTATGATCTTTCATATGAATGTGATTCAGAAGACGGATACGATGTTGATGGGGAAGTCTCGCAATACATCAAGCTTTTTGACCATCTCATAAAGAAAAAGAAGTCAACATCTTTCTTGGCTGAGTTTCTGACTCCTCTCTGTTAAAGATCATAAAGAAAAAGAAGCCAACATCATAAAGAAAACAAGAAAATGAGAAAGCTCTTTAAAGGTTACAATTGTGGATATAATCTCCTACAATCCATTCTTAAAGATCGAGAAGAAGATGTGCGTTCAAAGAATTCTGAATGTGAAAATCTTCCTCAAAATCTCTTTTTGTTGAAAGAAGAACTTGCTGAATCTGAAGCGAAATATCTCTCTCAACAATGTTGTTTTAAAGACAGAAAAAACGGTTTTCTCTCACGAGAGAAACAATTCGAGGATGAGCTTTCTGCTGCTCAGAACAAGGTAATTATGCTGGAGGAAAACTTGAAAAAGGTTAATCTTAGTTCAACAACATTATCCACTATGCTGGGAGATCGTAAGAAACATCGTGATACACGAGGTTTGGGCTATCACGGAATAGACGCTCCAAGCAGTAGTAAGACTAATTTTGTTTGTACTGATAGAAATTTCCTGCAGAAAACTTGCACTACTGGAAAAAGTAAAAAATTACCTTCTACGGCTGAAGCCTCAATAGACAAAGGAAGTCAACCTCTTACTCATGTGAGAAAGATTAATAACATTCCCTTCGGATGTTATTATTGTGGAAACAAAGGTCATCTTGAGAAGAGATGTCGTTTTCGTTTGTGGAATGAAAAACTTCATAACATTCTTATCTGGATGTCTAAGGAAGTAATCAAACCGGTTTCTCATATTACTGGTCTTAAATGTCCAACTCTCAGACAAGAAAAGTGTTATTATGAGCCAAGCCTTGCCTGTAAAGATAACACAAAGACTTTCTACAATTGTAAAAAGAATTATGTTATACGGATTAAAGACTTCTTTGTTGATCCAATGAGTAAGAAAACTTCTTCAAACGCTTCTTCCGCGACTAAAGGAAATGTTAGATTAAAAGCGTCAATCGTTCCTGAGTATATTGATATCAACAATCGTGTTTCGGAACTAAAAACCAGTATAAATAGACTCAAGCGTAGCATTACGATGGCGAGGAAGGCGGCAACTTCGGGTATCTCTTACCCTCCTCTCGTTAATTCTCTTGAGCTTAACTCTATTGACATTCTTGTTGATACTCAAGAAAGAAAAAGGGGAAATTTCAATGCCCTTTATGAGCTATTTCTCGTAAAATTACAACTTGACTGCTTACAAATGTGCATCCTCCTTGATACCGTGTGAGGATGCTCATAATTCTCAAGAAGGTATTGTTCTTGACAAAGTGGTATTTGTTGTATCTGTTGTTTTTTAGTTAAATAAATAAGTAAAATAAAATGATCATCTTACTGTTGAGCCTTACTCCGGTTAATTATTACATGATGTAATATAATTGATCAATAACTCTTGAGAAAAATTCTCTTTGTTGCTCACTTTGAAAAGCTTCCTTTCTCTCCTTAATGACAGTTGATTTGTTGATTTCAACAATTACCTTGTGCTCTTTTTTGAGCTAAGTTGTTCTGTATTTAGAATTTGTTTTTATAAAAAACATGCTTCTAAAAATAGGCTCCATTTGGTTCCTTGGTTTTGAACCTGGTTCATAACCACGAACGTTCATGCACCCGACCCTTACCGAACGTAAACGAGTAACCCTAGGGTTTCCCTATGAACATATCGTATATATATCATGGACTCCTTCTGATATGTACTCGTTCCATAACTTCAAGATTTCTTGAGATTTTATGGTGTGCACAATGTTAGTATGCAAAAAGGAAGACAAAGTTGAAGAGGGCAAAGTTATTGAGTTTCACGAGAACCCTATTTTCATAACCTGCTATCATGCAAATGATCATGAAAACGATATTCCAGTTCAGATGTCATCTCAATTGGTCGGAAATCTTGTTCGAGATTTTGAGGTTGTTCGTGGTCAACTTGAAATTGCAACAAAGAATCTTGAATTTCTGAAGATTGAACTGAAGAAAGCAAATGATGTACTTATTTTTGTTCGATCCCTGGTTGCTGGTTATATCTAAAGTTTTTTCATTTAGGAATGAAAATTTATTCTTGTGTTTTAAAGAAGGATAATAGGGTTTGGAATAACATATATTGTGATTACACATTGTTATTTCCAACGATTTTCATCTTGCAATGTTTTTAGATTTATTTATTTAAATTCTAAAGTTTATTTGGAAGATGATTTTGCAGTATTTTATATATTGCAAATATTGTTATGGGATATGCGTGTCTACGTTTGCGAACTATGATTGCCCCATATATGTCAAAAGTTAAGTCTATTGTGTCATTATGCAAATATTGATGGAAAATAGAATGAACTTTTGATGTCAAATATTAAGTTTATGGTATCATTATGCAAATATTGATGAAAAATAGTTTATTCCGCAGTATTGATCTTTCCCTAATCCACTTTTATGTGAAAGTACTGTACGGCTCCGTAAGTTTTCTTATGTTGAGCATTTTCGATTAATTAATCATTGAGGTTCCTTTATGGTTAATTTAATTGAGTTTTCTGGATACAAATTCATGTTTCATGTGATTTGTTAATGTCCAAAGAAATCCTTTTTTCCTGCAAAAGTAAGGTCGCTCTTGTTGTTCTTTCAGGAATGACATTTTATGGGGGAGAGTTCTTAATTGAACTTGTGCTTAATTGCCAAATCTTTGTGGGGAGCGCGGCTGTGAAATATTGTAGGAGTTATCTTGTATCTTTATAAACTCCTTGATGAGTATACTAAGTTTCGACCATGTGAAATCATCGAAACAAAGTTGATATATTCTCATTTAGTCATGAAATATCTCTTTGAAAATTTCATTATGATCCCACTAGTTTTCGTACCTTTGCTAGTTTATATTGACAAAAAGGGAGAGAATTATTGTGTAGTTCACACTACAAATACATATGGTTTACAGATCTTTATGTAAGGGGGAATGATTTTCATTGTGATATGAAGTATTGACTAAGGGGGAGCGATACATATCACCTCAGTATTATTGTCAAAGTTGTGATACAATTGAACTTTGATGTTGTGTAATAATACTATGACATTGTATAACAATAATTGAAAACACTTGTTTTCTTATTGTTATGGATACGGAACTTCAACAAGTATGATGCTAAGTTGAACACGTTCAGAATCACTGGAGTACTTGGAAGTGACGAAAATTTCGAGTAATATTGAAGAACCAAGGAAATCAAGCATTTGGATGAGAAGCTACAAAGTTTATTTATTTTGTAATCCATATGTATTGATAGTTTTGTCATTCAAATTGACAAAGGGGGAGATTGTTAGAGCACTGCTCGGTCGAACTCGCAAGCGTTGCTATCTCAAGCTTGTTTGTCAAGTTTAATTGTCAAAACTATAAGTCTTGATTTCTAATCTACTTATAGTTATGTCTCAGATTAGGATAGAATGTGAGATTGAGCTTTAGAGTTCACGGCGTTAATCAATAAAAGACAAAGAACTACTAAGGGAGCTTGTGTAACTTCGTCAACAAAAGGTATGTAGAGACTTGAACTCAACTATCACTCAGAAGTCTATTTCTATTCTAACTCCTATCGAGACAAAAGTCGTATAGCTATATAGACTTTACATTATACACATTTGATATTTCGAGCTGAGTTTAACTCGCTTACATATTTGTCGAATTATGTGTTGGTAAGCTTTCACTTTAACCAAGTTCATCTTTTATTCGTGACTAAAGTCAAAAGATGATCATGTGAAAATCGCCTGGTAACATCTTACATGATTTGTACGAGACAATCATTTTATGTAGACTCAGAATGTTTCGTATTGAACATTTGATCACTCGAAAGTTGCTTTGAGGCTAATAGTTTGTGTGAGGAAGCTATTCTTATCTTCCGAGAATGTTTCAATGATTGAAATGGGAGTTTAGAACAATTAACCTTTGATTGGATATAGCACAGTATGCGTACTTGTATGCTAAATATTGCATGTGTATTCCAAGTCCGGGAACTTAGTATGCATACCCGTATGCGTATTGATTCAACAGTTGAAGTCCGAGAACTATGGTATGCATACCCGTATGCATACGAATTCAACTGAGTTCGGCCGTGAACGACAGTATGCGTACCCGTTTGCATACTGGCCAACAAGACCATGTCCGGGAACTTAGGTATGCGTACTCGTTTGCGTACCTGAGTGGGTTAAGTTCTAAAATCGGTTATATATGTTTACATACTCATTAAAAAATACATTTATATAATAAGGAATGCAATATTTGCAAACCGTGGCTATAGTGTTCATGAATCAAAACCGATTTTGCTTCAATTGTGTCTTGTATACTTCTATGAGAATATAAACAATTAAACAACTCTATAACTAGTTTCATTTGAGTCATTTGAACTAGTTGTGATTAAGATAAACAAGGTTGATATGAAAGTGATCATGTGGCTAACTTCGGTTAACTATTGTTGAGCCAACCAAGTGTACACGTTTAGGTACGGTTACCCATATCTAAATAAAGGTACATATCATTTGTGTGTAACAAGCTAAGACAATATAACAGTTGAAAATATTAGCTTGACTCTAATCAGATTTTCGTCTAACGGTGAATATTGAATGCTTTGATACCAAGGTAGCATTGATTGCAAACCTTGATTTGAAGACTATATAAGGGAGAATTATAGCAACTGGGAAACCTAATACCCACACCTCCTGTGTGATACTGGTTGTGACTAGGGTCGATTTTCCTTTAACCTAGGTTTTTCCTAAAACCATTATAGGTTAACAACTTAAAGACTTCATTGAGATTATGAATCCAGACCCAACTATTATCTTTGTAGTTGTGTGTTATGATCTTACTTTGTTCTATCATATTGAGTACTATCTTCTCTAAGATTTTATCGAGATTTAATCTCCGATAGGTAAGATAAAAAGTAATCACAAAGCTCTTCGTCTCATTCTTTATGATTCCACAATATCTTGTCCCCCTACCATACGTCTCAGATTATTGTGAGGTGATTGATATTACTAGGCTGTTCTTCGGGAATATAAGTCTGGTGTATCAATTGGTTCTTTTTCACCTTGATTTATCAAAAGACGGAACAAAAACTCATATGTATTTCTGTGGGAGACAGATTTATCTATTCAATAGACTTTTCTTTGTGAGACAAATTTGTTTATCAAGTCTTCGACTTTGGGTCGTAGCAACTCTTAGTTGTGGGTGATATCAGCTAAAGGAATCAAGTGCGTATAATTCTGCTGGGATTCAGAGGCGTAAGGAACACGACTGTACCTTAATCGGTGTGAGATTGGTTAGGTATCAACTACATTCCAGTCCGAAGTTATCTTGTAGTAAGCTAGAGTCTGTAGAGTCTTAATACAGTGTGGAGTTCAAATCTGGACTAGCTCCCGTGGATTTTCTACATTTGCGGTTTCCTCGTTAACAAAATTTCTGGTGTTTGTGTTATTTCTTTTTCGTATTATATTTTCTATATAATTGAAATATCACAGGTTGTGCATGGTTCAATCAATTGGTGAATCCAACCTTATGTTGTTGATTGAAATTGATTGACGCTTGGATATTGGTCTTTGGTACCATCCAGGTTATTTCTCTTACTAATCCGGCTCACAGATTTCTATCTGTTCGATTGCAGATTGATTTGAGAAATTGAGATATAACTCTTGGATATATTTTCCTTGATCGAGTCTGACTGTCTAGTTGTTTCTCTTGGAATTATATTGGAGTTAGTCCATACATATTGCCTAAATGAAATATTGGGTGTGGTTGTTAGTGCCCCGTTTTTTCAATCCATAGTAAAATTCATAAGGTCGGAAAACAATAATCTATTCATTCTTCATCTTCATCACCATAAAAAAACCCTACCACGACAACCATGACCATAGCCACGCGCACGACCACCTCAGTCTCGTTTAAAAGGTCCTTGTTTGCCGGTACTTGATTCACCCTTACTGCTCTTTGTCCTTTTTATTTTGATCTTTCTCCTCCTTGTACTTATCACCACCGCTTCCCCAAAAGATGCAACAACATCTCCATCTTCCATATTATTCCGTTCATCAATTTTACTTTCGTTCTCCTCAGCTCTTTGATCTTTCTCTATACATGCTTTTGCTTAGTTGATCTTAAACCCGATTCGTCTACTCTTTTTCGTTTCAAGCAACAAGCATTCAACAAATCATTACAAAACCATTAAA
This sequence comes from Papaver somniferum, assembly GCF_003573695.1. NCBI lineage: Eukaryota > Viridiplantae > Streptophyta > Magnoliopsida > Ranunculales > Papaveraceae > Papaver > Papaver somniferum. Next base: position 40,437,948 of record NC_039368.1, read on the forward strand.
ATAACCATGAGTGAGTAAAAATATGCACCAAAACCTCGTGAGATCTGTTTGGGTCCTCGATGAGGTGCCCCTCGTCTTTTTGTATCACATACCAAGGTAAGTAACTTGGAGTTTCCACAACATTTGTCTTCAGATACCCATCCAGAGCAAGGATTTTATAGCTTATATCTTCCCAATCACCTGACAATGATGAAAGTTTGTAAACAACCTCAATATCGTTATTAATATACTTAAACTTGCTCATACTCAATTCAAACTTTAATTCATTATACCTTGGGATAACTTGTACACCTTCACGTTGTATCGCTACTCTCGCCGGGTTGTGCATCGCATATCCTTTGGGGTGAAAAATAGGTCCAATATAGCGTTGTTCCTCGCACCCACCCATCCTTTTTACATCAAAATCCAACTTTATGCATTACATATACTTACTATGGTTGCGTTGACGACATCATCCAACTCTGTTTGTACCCCCATTAAAACTCTCGTTTATTACCGGGTAACCCATAAAGAGGATCATCAGGGACATGAGGTAACATCATCTCCGGCTTGGCATGTAATCCCCTTTTTTCTTCAGCGGGATCTTTGGAGATTGTTGTTGTACCTGTTGTACTTTTGAATTTCATTTCTTATTATTTGTTCCTTATGACCTTCTTCTTCATTAGCTTCTTCGACTTCACCTTCTCCTTCACCAACTTATTTGTCACCACTTTGTTCTTCATTACTTTATTCTTCGCAAGGTATTTCATAATCAGATTCTTCTTGTGTTGGATTATCCACATGAGTTTCTTCATTGATGGTGAGCGTTTTAGCTTTACCCCCCCAAGCCCCTACGGTGTTTAGCCTCCAAATTTTGGTCGTCCTTTTGAAGAAGTCCCAAACTCGGAGGAGAAGCAAGATGATGTTTCTTATTCGCTCTCTTTTCAGCTTGTTTTTTGTTTCCCTTGTTATCCCTAGAGAGTATGGGGATACACGGTGAATAACAATCAAATTAACGTATATTTATGAATTCCAAGTACAGAGTCGGTAGTCACGATACACACACAAAGACTGATTCCATATAACGCTTTACAAAAATCGGTTCATATAAGTGCTCATAAAACCAATTTTAGGTTAAAAATTACATAAAAGTCGGGAATTATTCCACCGAATCTTCACATAAACCGACTATGGGGTCAGCAGTTGAGAAACCAAAGGCTATATAATCGGTTTATATGAAGATCCACATAATCCAATTCTAGCAAAAAATAAATAAAAAAATTCAAAAAAACGATTATCTTTTCTACACAGGAATAGACGATGTGGTCATGAACATCAACCGATTCTGGTTAAATGCTCTTAAACTAGAAAACACTTCCATGACAATCGTTCGTTGTGGGTATGAACAAATACCGTTTCTTAATGTAATCGGTCTAAAGACATGCGGCAGCATTTGAGGAGACGAATTATTGAGGCAATATAAGAGCGAAGCACCAGATCCTCTCTGAAGGTCCAACACAGTTTTCATTTTCACATCAACCCAGAAGAGGGACGCATGAAAGGTAAAGGGGAAGATCGGTGACTTAGTTTGAAATAGGAAACCATGCATTAAATACTACTAACGTAGCACCCCCGAAGTAATCAGAAAATAGGTGAAGACTTGCAAAGCACTCAAAGTTAGAGTCGGGACAATCATCACTTTGGGAGAAGTAAAAAGACTATTGGGAGTATTCGGAGAAGAAGATGGCTACAGGAATAATATATCGTGAGAATGGGACAACACCCAATGAAGGTTTAGCAACATTTATGTGTATGTCTAACACTGATATACGACTGTATGAGCATTTCACCTATAAATACCGGGATAAGATATGTAGAATGACTATGTTCTGTTAGTAAGACAGTGAGGAGAAACAAACTGAGAAGTTTTCTTGAGAGAGCCATAGCTTAGCGTAATAACTTGTAATCTTCGTAAACTCAAATAAGAACCACCATTTCACCTCGTAAACGTAGGTAATCACGCTGAACCACGTATGTCTTTGTGTTTTGATACCATGTTTCTTTTTTATTTGATTTAGTTCTTTGTTAATCTTCTTAAATGTTAGATGTAGGATGTTAGATTTTCTCCAACTACACCGCCAAAACTTTGAGACTTTGCTTTCTTATGAAACACACTTTTTCTTTTTTCCAATTAACTTTTAAACTTTTGTTTACATTGATTTTGCTAGGAATCTTTCTACCAACAGTAACATAAGAACAAGTTTTAACATGATTGAGGGAAAATTACAAAGAGATGCAAGCTGTAGTTCTATAAAAAATGAAAAACTGAAAAAATTATTTTACTTCGTTATCATTTAGTAAGATGACCTGCAATCCAAAAGGAAATGATAACAACAAGATGATGTTATTTAACGTAACTGATGGATGAAACGTGGACTGTTGCTGATGCATTTAGGGCTCCCGTATTGTGTCGCCTTCTCATGATAAACTGGAGATTTAGAACTAGATGAAAAGACGAGGGTACCCAAATATACCTCAATCTAAAACTTTTCCACCTATAAGTCCTTTCTCCGAAAGTGATTGTCTATGGACTAAGTCGAGATAATACAACAAATCGGTTCACACTACATGTGATCGTCATTGGATACAAGATCGAGACAATACAAAAAAGAAGTATGATTACTTGTGTTTGAGGGTGAAAACGGTTTCTGCTGATTTTGGTATTTTCGAGTGTGTAGGTGAGAAACGGATTTAAACCCTAAACAATGTACTGCAAGGGAGTACTTTAGATTCGAGATATCAATCTGTACAAATTCGGCCTAAACCAAGAAATGGCCTTTCCAGAATTGCTTCGGTCACAAAGTGAAGGAGAAGGGTTGGTTTTGGAGAGAGAAGCGAAGAAAGTGTTGAGACCAGAATAGTTGATTCTGGAAGAGTAGTTGTTTCATGACTTGTATCAGAAAGTGGGAAGCTAACAGATGGGAAAGCTAGCAAACATTTTCTGAGTGTTGTATGCTCCTGACCAGAACTTGTCGTTCGGTGGAAATAGGTAATGTCTATTTATACAAGTCGAAGTGAAACGTACTCTGGTCTCATTAAGGAATGGAAAACGGGTGAGTAAATGGGGGGAGGTGGTAACCAGTAACGCCTGTAATTGATGTTCCAGAAAAGAAAACGTTTCACCATTACTCCTTGTATTTACTAACCGCCTCATCCTTATGACACTTTCTTATAACGGGCATAGTGTACGCCGCACGCTGTAAAACGCCAAACCAACACCCAATGAGCATCCCCCAGTTTGTGACATGCGTTGATGTATCGAGTGTTTTCATGGAAAACATGTAGCATGTTGTTGTTGTCTGGCAAGTTGAGCTTGGGAGACTTGCCGGCTCGATGGTGACCTTCGACGGTCAAGATATTGCATCTTGAGAGGAAGGGTAGCCGTTGATTATTGCAACCTGTGTTTGGTAGCCAGTGGCATGAAAGCATGGCATGCATGGCTTTAATATGGCATAGTTTAGGCGCGGCCAAAAGCTAGGGTTTTGACATTGTTTGGGCGTGACTAAAACTAGGGCTTGGCGTCAGGACAAAGGTTGTCATGCGTTAGCTGGTAACCTTGGACGGATAAGATCTGCATCTTATATGGAAAGGTGACCGTTGATTGTTGCAGGCTTTCGTTTTGGAAGGCGTAAAGGGAAGGCCGGCATGACATGGTTTAGGCGGGGCAAGGTGGCAGGCACGGCATGCCATTGGCACATGTGGCATGGTCGGCATGCCTTGGCGCGGTTGAGGCGTGGCCAAAACTAGGGTCTTGGCGTTGGGCCAAAGTTTACCGTGCGTTGGTTGGCGACCTTGGACGGCTAAGATCTGCATCTTAGATGAAAAAGTGGTCGTTAATTGTTGCAGGCCTTCGTTTTGGTAGCCGCATAAGGAAGGCCGCCATGACATGGTTTAGGCGCGGCAAGGTGGCTGGCACGACATGCCATTGGAACATGTGGCATGTTCGGCATGCCTTGGCGCGATTTAGGCGTGGCCAAAACTAGGGTCTTGGCGTTGGGCCAAAGGTTACCATGCGTTGTTTGGCGACCTTAGACGGCTAGGATTTGCATCTAGGATGGAAAGGTGGCCGTTGATCGTCACACGCCTTCGTTTTGGTAGTCGCATGGGGAAGGGCGGCATGGTATGGCACGACAAGGTGGTTGGCATGGCATGCCTTGGCGTGGCCAAAACTAGGGTTTTGGGCCAAAGGTTACCATGCATTGTTTGGCGACCTTGGACGGCTAGGATTTGCATCTAGGATGGAAGGGTGGCCGTTGATCGTCGCACGCCTTCGTTTTGGTAGCCGCATAGGGAAGTCCGGCATGGTGGGGCCAAGGCCAATGGCGCGGATGGCTTGGCATAGTGGGGCCAAGGGTTTGGTATGGACGGCTTGGCATGGTGGGGCCAAGGCAAGGTGCGGTTGGATTGGCATGGTGGGGCCAAGGGTTTGGAATGCCATTGCGCATGGTGCGGCTAGCATGGTTGGGGCCAAGGAAAGGTACGGTTGGCTTGGCATAGTGGGGCTAAGGGTTTGGCACGGACGGCTTGGCATGGTGGGGCCAAAGAAAGGTGCGGTTGGGTTAACATGGTGGGGCCAAGGGTTTGGCATGCCATTGTCGCATGGTGCGGCTAGCATGGTTGGGACCAAGGCAAGGTGTGGTTGGCTTGGCATAGTGGGGCCAAGGGTTTGGCATGCCATTGGCGCATGGTGCGGCTAGCATGGTTGACATGCCTTGGCGTGGTAGACGTGGCTGGCATGGTTTGCCATTGGCACAGTGGTGTGGCTGGCATGGTTGGCATGCCTTGGCGCGGAGATGTGGCTGGCATGGTTTGCCATTGGCACAGTGGTGCGGCTGGCATGGTTGGCATGCCTTGGCGCGGAGATGTGGCTGGCATGGTTTGCCATTGGCACAGTGGTG